>NW_028317983.1:0-300000 GCF_062004578.1 Staurois parvus | reverse complement strand
TTCACAACAGCCTTGTACCATGTGACAAGCTGTGACCAATCACAGCTCAAACAGTATTTCTCAATGGCTGCAAGAACGCAGCCAGAGAGAAGGAGAAATTATTGCTTTTACAGCCTTTATGGGTGTAAAAGCAATCAGTGTAAAAAGAAAAAAATATATATATATTCATCACCCCCACAAAAAGTACAGTAATACTATGGTGACACTGTACTGCTCGGGTGACAGTATGTTAAAAAAAAAATATATATATATATATATATATATATATATATATATATATATAAAACGTTAAAAATTTTTGGGAAAAATTAAAATTTTTGGTTATAAAACTAATTTGGGTTATTTTTTTTTTTTTTACTAAAAAGATAGCTGAATACATTTTGGCCAAGATTTATGAAGAAAGATTATTTATTTGCAAAATTTTATAAGAAAAACACTTTTTTTCAAAATGTTTGGACTTTTTCATTTGTATAGCAAAAAAATAAAAATCTCAGTGGTGACTAAATACCAACATAACGTTTTATCTGTCTCAAAAAAATTAATACGGGTATAGTGTTGCATGACCGCGCAATTGTCATTCAAAGTGTGATAACGCTGAAAGATGAAAATTGGCCTGGACAGGAAAGGGGTGAAAGAGTCCGGACATGAAGTGGTTAAAGTGGAACATCCCATAACAACTTAATAAAAAAAATAATGTTCTTTAGCCAGGAACATACATTCCACATTAATAATTACACTACCAATAATAGTGTGTGCTGTAAATTGACTCCAGTATTGCTCCTGTTTCTTCTTGGATTGGCTGTCATTCTGCTGAAGCCTAAAGATTTACTGCTGCTCAGAGGCTCTGAGCAGCAGTAAATCTTTAGGCTGTCAGCAGATTGGCCTCTACATTTTCAATAGTGCAAAAAAATAGAGTGCAACTGAGCATGTGCAGAGCAGGATGACACAGTGCCTTTTACTGGATTTTAAACAGTATAGTCACTTATTTTTACAAAGCTATTCCTGCAGCCTAAAGTGATCTAGCAGGGCTTCATTTTCTGACTAAAGTTCCACTTTAACCTCCCTAGCTGTCCTATTATGTCAGTATTTCTGTGCTCAAAGCGGTACATTTTTTTTTGCATGGAAATATGTTGTTTTTTTATTGTAGGCCTGTAATTTTTAGGAATAACTGACTGCCTAGTAAACATCCCGGGTAAAATTTGAACCACGAAATCATAAATTATAATTTAATAATCATAAAAAATAATAATATAATAATAAATTTAATTCAATAATATAATCCAACCAAAACACTGAAATTTTAAATATAGCGCCAAGTTCGCACATCACTGAGCAAAGTCACAAAATCGTTTTCAGTGTCTGATGACGAATTTCCCCCACGATTCATTATCACTCAATTCTGCAAGTGGTTCTGATTTACTATCGCTGTTCTCTAGCTGGTCTAAAACCGATTTTGACCTAAAGGGACGCTTTTTGGACGCCATGGACGTTTCTCAGTTTCCAGGCAGAAAGAACGATAAAAATGTAGGCAGGGCGCAGGACAAAGCACTCGGGACAAAATGTATGTGAAATGGTTTGATACAGTAATGTTTTACGATGTGATTTTTGTGTATTTAGTAAATGTCACTTTTTGTCATTTTCAAATTTCCCGCCAGTTCTGTCCCCCGTACGTCCCGACGTCGCAGGGAACGAAACCCAGAAGACAGATGCCGGCATCCGCCGGAGGACATTACAGGGGACACTGCAGGAGGGACATCGCGGGAGCGCAGGACAAGGTAAGAGAAGAACAGATCCCGGAGCAGAGCCGCATGGTAAGCCCGAGTGTAGCTCGGGGTTACCGCTTGTGGTGCTGAAACTTTACCCCGAGCTACACTCGGGAATACCGCCAGGGGGGTTAAGCAGAATCAGGGAGATCCTTGCACTGTAGGTCCTCAAGTACACCTTCCTCTCCAGGAAGAACAGTGAGCATCACCAAATCTCCTGAGACTGACAACACTGCCTTAGATGACTGCATGCTGCAAATAGCTAAGACACTCCACACACAAGAGTGCCTAGGCACAGGAAGTGCTCTGCTGATTTTCAGAAGAAATACAAGGCAATGGGAACATTTTTCAGGTCACTGTTCAAGCACAATTAAACATTTTATATGTTCCCTATTAAAAAAAAAAAAAGCAAATGTTCACGTTTTCAGTTCAGGTTGACTTTAAGTAGAATTATATACCAGGCCACACTTAGAAAAATGAAAGCTGATTTTTATTATTTTAACAGCCATCCATTTGACATAAACATGCATACGTAATTCTGATACGCACACATCACATTATTTATGTTAGTCTTCAAAGAATTAAACATACAACATACATCCTTACAAAAATGAGTCAAAATGCAACCTAAAAAGTTTCCTGTTTCTAATTCAGAAAGAAAAAAAAAAAAAAACATTGTGCTGGGTACCATTTTTTTGTACAACAGTTAATTTAAACACTTCTGTTCATTTTTTTTTTCTTGGCTGCACGTGAGAAAACAAAAAGCCGAAACAATAATAAAAAAATTCTCTTTTTTTTTTTCTTTAAACAGTAGAAATCGGCAGTTTCGCCATGCAGTTTAAGCAATATTAAATATTAGTTTAATTTTTTTCTGGCAGAGGAAGAAAAAAAATAAGTTTAAAAATATTAAGTTCAAGTCACAGAATCTTCCCCCAACACAGAGGAAAAACTTAACGCAACGCAGAAATAGCTGCCAATGAAACGGCCATTTTGAAAATGTTTAAACTGCCTCCCAGGGTATTTTTTTTTCTCTCATTGATTTTGGCACAAAAATGAAGATGGAGCTTATGTAAGAACAAGAACAAGGATTAAAAAGGAGGGTAAAGAAAAGGCAGATGACAGACAGCAGCAGTGGAGGGGGGCTGGGCAGAAATGGTCATCGCAATCACTAAAATCTGGAACGTCTCAGTCATTGCGGAATACTGTCTTATGTCCACAGCAGGATTTGTGCGCGGCTTCACCGCCGTTATTGCAGCATCGCCTTGATTTGCTTCGAGGTAGTTTCGTCGTTCAAATGTTTCGTTGTGTACCTGGAGAATGATATCAGAGACAACACAGGTTAACTAAAAGTCAAAATTTTAAAGCGAATTTATGTTGTTTTTATGTAATTATTCAAAAGCTGGGCTCTGGGCAGCGAGTACAGATAATGTACACACATATCGACTGTCTTACCATCAATTTTGCGCTTAAAGTGTTACTAACCCACAACAGTAAAATCAGTCTGTATATGCAGTAAAGCATGCGTGTTATACTCACTGTGGAACCTAAGGGGTTAATCCTCACCATTGTGTAAATAGAATGTTTGATCATGTCTTCTCTGATCCTACCCTTCTTCTACTGTCCCCAATCCATCTGTTGATAGAACAAAGCCTTGGGGGCAAGCTGCACATGCTCAGATTGGTGTGTATTGCTAGAGAGGGTTTTTTTTTTTCTTGGAAGAGTGCATGTGATCAGCACATGGCCAATCAATGTTGTGGTTCAGGGGTTATGCAGCCTCAAAGGACAATCAGGGGAGAATGAAAACTCCTCCTACAAGCTTTAACCAGTACTCTACTTGAAACTGATAAAAGTCACAAGATTCCCTTAACTGCTGATGAGAAAAGGTATTTAGCAGTTTTTATTTACTAAAATAATTGCATTTCCATGTTCTGTGTACTGTGGGAAACCAGATATAGTGGATGCAGGGTCCGGGGAGTCCAGATATAGTGAATGTAGGGTCCGGGGAGACCAGATATAGTGAATGCAGGGTCCGGGGAGACCAGATATAGTGGATGCAGGGTCCGGGGAGACCAGATATAGTGAATGCAGGGTCCAGGGAGACCAGATATAGTGAATGCAGGGTCCAGGGAGACCAGATATAGTGAATGTAGGGTCCGGGGAGTCCAGATATAGTGAATGCAGGGTCCGGGGAGACCGGATATAGTGAATGCAGGGTCCGGGGAGAACAGATATAGTGAATGCAGGGTCCGGGGAGACCAGATATAGTGAATGTAGGGCCTGGCGAGACCAGATATAGTGAATGCAGGGTACAGGGGGAACAGATATAGTGAGTGCAGGGTCCGGGGAGACCGAATATAGTGAGTGCAGGGTCCGGGGAGACCGAATATAGTGAGTGCAGGGTCCGGGGAGACCGAATATAGTGAGTGCAGGGTCCGGGGAGACCGAATATAGTGAGTGCAGGGTCCGGGGAGACCGAATATAGTGAGTGCAGGGTCCGGGGAGACCGAATATAGTGAGTGCAGGGTCCGGGGAGACCGAATATAGTGAGTGCAGGGTCCGGGGAGACCGAATATAGTGAGTGCAGGGTCCGGGGAGACCGAATATAGTGAGTGCAGGGTCCGGGGAGACCGAATATAGTGAGTGCAGGGTCCGGGGAGACCGAATATAGTGAGTGCAGGGTCCGGGGAGACCGAATATAGTGAATGCAGGGTCCGGGGAGATCAAATATAGTGAATGCAGGGTCCGGGGAGACCGGATATAGTGAATGCAGGGTCCGGGGAGACCGGATATAGTGAATGCAGGGTCCGGGGAGACCGGATATAGTGAATGCAGGGTCCGGGGAGACCGGATATAGTGAATGCAGGGTCCGGGGAGACCGGATATAGTGAATGCAGGGTCCGGGGAGACCGGATATAGTGAATGCAGGGTCCGGGGAGACCGGATATAGTGAATGCAGGGTCCGGGGAGATCGGATATAGTGAATGCAGGGTCCGGGGAGACCGGATATAGTGAGTGCAGGGTCCGGGGAGACCGGATATAGTGAGTGCAGGGTCCGGGGAGACCGGATATAGTGAGTGCAGGGTCTGGGGAGACCGGATATAGTGAGTGCAGGGTCCGAGGAGACCGGATATAGTGAATGCAGGGTCCTGGGAGACGGGATATAGTGAATGCAGGGTCCGGGGAGACCGGATATAGTGAGTGCAGGGTCCGGGGAGACTGGATATAGTGAGTGCAGGGTCCGGGGAGATCGGATATAGTGAGTGCAGGGTCCGGGGAGATCGGATATAGTGAGTGCAGGGTCCGGGGAGACCGGATATAGTGAATGCAGGGTCTGAGGAGACCGGATATAGTGAGTGCGGGGTCTGAGGAGACCGGATATAGTGAGTGCGGGGTCTGGGGAGACCGGATATAGTGAGTGCGGGGTCTGGGGAGACCGGATATAGTGAGTGCAGGGTCTGGGGAGACCGGATATAGTGAGTGCAGGGTCTGGGGAGACTGGATATAGTGAGTGCAGGGTCTGAGGAGACCGGATATAGTGAGTGCGGGGTCTGGGGAGACTGGATATAGTGAGTGCGGGGTCTGGGGAGACCGGATATAGTGAGTGCGGGGTCTGGGGAGACCGGATATAGTGAGTGCAGGGTCTGAGGAGACCGGATATAGTGAGTGCAGGGTCTGAGGAGACCAGATATAGTGAGTGCAGGGTCTGAGGAGACCAGATATAGTGAGTGCAGGGTCTGAGGAGACCAGATATAGTGAGTGCAGGGTCTGAGGAGACCGGATATAGTGAGTGCAGGGTCTGAGGAGACCGGATATAGTGAGTGCAGGGTCTGAGGAGACCGGATATAGTAAGTGCAGGGTCTGAGGAGACCGGATATAGTGAGTGCAGGGTCTGAGGAGACCGGATATAGTGAGTGCAGGGTCTGAGGAGACCGGATATAGTGAGTGCAGGGTCTGAGGAGACCGGATATAGTGAGTGCAGGGTCTGAGGAGACTGGATATAGTGAGTGCAGGGTCTGAGGAGACTGGATATAGTGAGTGCAGGGTCTGAGGAGACCGGATATAGTGAGTGCAGGGTCTGAGGAGACCGGATATAGTGAGTGCAGGGTCTGAGGAGACCGGATATAGTAAGTGCAGGGTCTGAGGAGACCGGATATAGTAAGTGCAGGGTCTGAGGAGACTGGATATAGTGAGTGCAGGGTCTGAGGAGACCGGATATAGTAAGTGCAGGGTCTGAGGAGACTGGATATAGTGAGTGCAGGGTCCTGGATTTAGTAACACTTTAAGAATGTATGCAGCCAGGTCTCTTATCTTCAGTGCTGTTAAGCAACACATTGTGGTCGAGGGCAAAGCCCAACACTGATGAGTTCATCTTGGTGCTCTTCCCGCCTGTAAACATGTTCAGCGCTAAAATGAGAGAACTGTGCAAACCAATAGCAACTTGGCTGGCTCAAACTGCTTCCCCCACTTTTCCCTGCCTACAGCTCATCAAAGGATTGAATCTCAGCCGGTTCAGCAAGGACCAGCCGAGATTCGATTCATCTATGGGAAGGCTGGTGGTACTAAAGTCAATCCATCAAATGGCTTCAATACAACCTGCCTGTCAACTGTTATAGCCGCAAGCAGAGATCATTGTATTCTGCCAGCAGAGAAGGCGCCCCGCTGGCAAAACAATAATAGTGCTGCGGAGGGATACCCCCATCAACACTGTGTTGATGGGGAAATCGAGCAATTTTCTTTCCTTCCACCCATAGTGAAAGCAGAAAAAACAATTGCATATACTATGGACTGCTTAAAGTGATTGTAGGTTTTTTTTTTATTATTATTAAAATAGTAAACATGTTATACTTACCTGCTCTGTGTAATGGTTTTGCATCCCCAATCCTCCTCTTCTTGGGTTCACCTCTGGCACGCCTGGCTCCTCCTTCACTGCTCCCATAGGAAGCTGCAACCTATGGGGGCACTTGTGTGGGCTTTCTCCTGAGCCCAGCTGACTGCATCCATAGACACAGACAGAGGGGCACGGCCCTGCCCCCTGCTCCCTCTTCACAGAGTGGTGATCGACAGCAGTGGGAGCCAATGGCTCCCGCTGCTATCGATGTGTCCAGTGAGGAGGGACAGAGCCGGGAGAGCCATTGCTCTCATACATAGTGCTGGATCGTGATGGGGCTCAGATAAATATAAGTGGGGACTCGGGGAGATCCCACTCACAGAAGATATTTTTTAGGTAAAAAACCTTAAGGATTTACAACCACTTTAAGTGCTGCTAATATACAGATACAGGTAGCTCTGTTTATACTGATGATATACAGAGGAAAAAGGGTATTTACATGCCGAAATGAGTTTTGACCCTGGGTTTAAATATAGTTGACACCTCCCTAATTGAACCAGTTAATGTTTTTCAAAACATGGGAGATGCATAAAAGAAGGCTCAGAGAGCCTGCTGATTGAAAGAGGTTCAACAACAATCTTGCCATAAGAATTTATGTAACCTTAACATATTTCAGGCATGTTATTTACCTGTAAAAACTCCTCCTTGTGTAGACATTCAAAAGCCTTAGGAATACTGCAGATTGCAACTGGAGTGACAGCTACGAGTCTGCTGGAGCTGCTGACATCCAAGATGGCAGTGCCCAGCAGCAGTCTAAGGGCTTTTGCATGTAGAGATAAACAAAATGCAGATAGCCATTGGAAGATGTGAGGGAGACTGCTGGGGGAGCTGATAGAATGTTGGAGCTCTGAGTTAGCATCTCTATTACTGCCGCTTCACATCCACCTTAATTCCTTGGCGCTGGAGCCTCCCGGCCCTTTAAGGGTTTCAGAAGCCGGGGCAGGGTTTAGGGTCATGTGACCGCTGTGACACGCTGGTCACATGATCAGGAAACGTCTCGATTGAAAGAGGAGATCGGGACCTTTCCGTGAGTACCGGATGTGTGTGCTGGAAGCGCGCATGCCACGCGCTCAGCACATATGTTTTCTTTTAACAGAACGCAAATGTGCGGCCGCTCGGCATCTAGGCCCAGGCGCTGGGAGGCCGCACATTTGCGTTCGGCCGGCGCCAATAGGTTGAACTGAATACAGACTGACTGCTCTCAATGTCGTTATGGTAAACTTTGCATCTATGTTACTGCTGTTTCACATTATTGTGATGTTTATTTAGTTTTTAAGTCTCTTATCTAAATGATGGACTTATCTCAATCTTTACAACCCTGCCCTCAGTTTAATTTTGCTGTGAAAAGTTCCCTCTGCTAGATGTGTGCCTATTATTAACTCCTGATTGATTAACTGGCAAATTCCATCCACACCCAGCACAGTATAAAGTTAGACTACCTTTATAGGGAACACATGCTAGGGTGTCACATGTTGGGGTTCTTCCAATAAATTGGGGTTCGGTAATGAAGTGGCACTTCTGCTCTTGCACAAAGCGATAATCTACAGCAAACTACTTTGCAACACACCAGACTGCAGATAACCTCGTTTCCCCATTCAGTTCTCCTTCCTCTCTGTAACATGCTCTCTCTACCCCTCCTTTTCACATTTAAGTCTTCTCCTTAAACTCTGTTTCCTTCACCCCTCTTCTGCACCTCACAATCTGTATAGATCACCCTCACTTCTGTCCTCTCCTTATCAACCTCCGCAAAGTCTGCCAAATTCGCCCCTTCCTAACCACTGACACCACAAAGCGCCTAGTCCAGGGGTGGGCAACTGTGGCCCTCCAGCTGTTGGTGAACTACAAGTCTCATCATGCCTCTGCCTTTGGGAGTCATGCTTCTGTCAGTTTTGGAATGCCTCATGGGACTTGTAGTTCTACAACAGCTGGAGGGCCACAGTTGCCCACCCCTGGCCTAGTCCACTCCTTGGTCATCTCTCCCCTAGACTCCTGCAACTCCTTCCTCACTGGCTTTACCTTTTCATAGGCTATCCCCCCTTCAGTCCATCATGAATGCTGCTGCCACTCATCCACCTTACCAACCAATCAGTGTCTGCCAACCCTCTGCCAATCCCTGCATTGGCTGCCGCTCACCCAACAAATTATATTTAAAATACGAATACCAACGCGGCTCCCAGCTACATCAATAATATGTCTCAAAATACCATCCAAATCACTCTTTTCGTTCCTCCCAAGACCGCCTGTTCCCTAGTTCTCGTCACCTCCTCCCATCCTCACCTCTAGGACTTCTCTTAAGCCTGTCCCATCCTCTGGAACTCCCTACCCCAATCTGTCTATCTCCTACACTGTACACTTTTAGGCGCTTTCTGAAAACTTTTCTCTTCGGGGAAGCCTATCCTGCCTCTGCCTGACAACTGTACCTTTATTTTCTTCTTCATTAGTTCTTTCTTCCAGTTATTACCTTTTGTACCACTTGACCCTCCCTTTTAGATTGTAAGCTCTACTGAGCAGGGCCTTCTGATTCCTCCTGTATTGAATTGTATTGTAACTGTACTGTTTGCCCTCACGTTGTAAAGCGCTGCGCAGCAAGAGTCCCATTAACACCAGGTGGCTCTGAGAACGCAAAAATTCACTACTGGGTAGGCCGATCTAAAAGGTATTTTCTGTTTTTATCAATCAATGCATATTTTTTTTAACCGGAAAAAAACTGCGCTACTCCCCAGACAATACAACATGTGAAAAAAATGTGTGAAAACATATATATTCTGAAACAATAGTGAAACAATTAGTTAACTGCTGCTACTCTTTCCCTGAACACCTGAAAATACAAAACATATAAAAAAATTAGTGCGCTGTACACAAAATAAATCATGAACCATAATAAATCAAATAAATGCTGCTACATAAAAAATGTGCATAATTTAATTGAAATTGTATAAGTCCACATTCATATATTAAATAATTAAAAGTCCCAAAATCCAATAACACAGTGCTGTGTGCTAAAGAAATCCTCCAACGGAAAGTGCACAGGTGTCTACAAATGCTTGATACAAAAGAAAAAAAATCAGCCTCTTACCAGACACTTTGATCTCCAATCAAGAGATCAAATGAGCTGATGGTGTTCAGATCCCACACTGAAACCCTAGTTAGCCGTATCAAGGAGATGAATAAACAACTACAGGTTCACTTGAACGAATCCATCACATCAGACGGCTCTCCACATCATGCAAGGAAAGGTTTAAAACAGAAGAAGAAAACTTCATAGTGTGACCCGATAAACCAGCAAAAAATGTATTAAAGTATTGCACTTACATAGATAAGGTGCATAAAGTCAGTGTAAACATTTAAAATTCCCGCGGTGTCAGACCACCAGCCAGAACAAGGTGACGTCACAGAAAGCTCCACCCGACTTTCTCCTAAAATGGCGTCCTCTGGGATTGGAGAACAGGGGACGCAATTTTTGGCATCAACTTGCTGTCGTCCATTCATCTCCTTGATATGGCTAACTAGGGTGTCAGCGTGAGATCCGAACACCATCTGCACGTGTGATCTCTTGATTGGAGATAAAAGTGTCTGGTAAGAGGCTGATTTTTTTCTTTTGTGTCAAGCATTTGTGGACACCTGTGCACTTTCCGTTGGAGGATTTCTTTAGCACACAGCACTCAAACGAGCAGATGGTGTTCGGATCTCATGCTGACACCCTAGTTAGCCATATCAAGGAGACGAATGGAAGATGAATGGACGACAGCAAGTCCTCTGTTCTCCAACCCCAGAGTATGCCATTTTTGGAGAAAAGCAAGTCGGGTGGAGCTTTCTGTGACGTCACCTTGTTCTGGCTGGTGGTCTGACACCGCGGGAATTTTAAATGTTTACACTGACTTTATGCACCTTATCTATGTAAGTGCAATACTTTAGTAAATTTTTTGATGGTTTATCGGGTCGCACTATGAAGTTTTCTTCTTCTGTTTTAAACCTTTCCTTGCATGATGTGGAGAGCCGTCTGATGTGATGGATTCGTTCAAGTGAACCTGTAGTTGTTTATTCATCTCCTTAACTAGGGTGTCAGTGTGGGATCTGAACATCATCAGCTCATTTGATGTCTTGATTGGAGATCAAAGTGTCTGGTAAGAGGCTGATTTTTTTCTTTTGTGTCAAGCATTTGTGGATACCTATCACTTTCCGTTGGAGGATTTCTTTAGCACACAGCACCGTGTTATTGGATTTTGGGACTTTTAATTATTAAATATATGAATGTGGACTTATACCATTTCAACTAATTTATGCACATTTTGTATGTAACAGTATTTGACTGATTGTTCATGATTTTTTTAGTGTACAGCGCACTCATTTTTTATATATTTTTTTAACCACATTACTGAATTTCCTGAAGATAAAAGTCTACAATTCAATGTAGATTCCAGGCAATATGGAATGTTCCTTTTAAGGCAGCAATGGAGTATTTTCCTGTATCTGGTACATTCACAGAGCCTGTGATAAGGTACCACTTATAAACACACTGTGCTGCACCAGCCAGCTCTCAGTGGTGGAATCACGCCTCATTACTTCCCAGCTCATTTACACACCAGATGCTTCACATCAATGGCTCAGGGGGTCTTGGGAAAGAGACAGTGGGAAGGCTCAGGTGACTCCCACAAACACCAGGAGATGAACAGTCATGGCGGGGGCATGCTTGCGATTTACACACGGACATATATTATCATGATCTGCTCTTTGCAGACGCTGGTGCATGAAGAGAAGCCAGTCGGCAGTTCCAGGTTACTGACATCCAGTCATGGAACAAAGGGACTGTGAGTTCTCAGAGCAAACATATTTCATAGCCAGTGCAGTGTACTGTACCTGAGAGCATTAAGGAGACCTTCTACACTGTTGGGGGGCTGTTCCTTGAGAACCTTGATGCAGCCTTTCATCTGGAACACAAGGCAAACAAAAAAAAAAAAAACATTAACCTCTTTACCACGTGTACATTATAGGTTTTACTGATAAACTGGTTCATATTACAGCAACTTAAAGCAGGGGCGGACTGACAACTCACGGGGCCCCCGGGCAATAGGGGGATCATGGGGCCCGTGTCCTTGCCCAAACTCAAAAATGCCTATGAGAAAGGTACCAGGGACATCTCATGGGGCCCCCTACTGACCCCGGGCCCTCAAGCAGTGCCCAAGTTTCCAAATGGTCGGTCGGCCCCTGACTTATAGTAAGGTAGGGATCCCAAGTTCAATACCAACCAACAACTCTATCTGCGTGGCATTTGTATGTTTGGGCTGGGTTTCTCTACGGGTAATACAAAAAATGCATTGAGACATTACAGCCGGACCTCTTCTAAGTGGGAAAGGATTTGGGGAGGACAGAATATTATTTAAAAACTTATGAAAAAAGACTATTTGGAAGCTGGAACACTTGACTTTTTAAAATACAGACAGCAGAAGTTTTCAACTACCTGACCTCATGCTTATGACAAGCTGTTGCTCTACTATTCTTTGTGTGTAACATTATCAAAAAATGATGCCCTGTAGTTCACATTACTCCAAACTGCTTACTGGATACTGAGATGGACACTCAGGAGTTAGTTGGCAGAGTATGCCATCAGCAAGACGTCAGTAACTGGGCATCTTTGGAGGTAATCTAAAATCCTCTAAAATGCGACACTAGCGTTAAGTCTTCGCAAGTTTATGTTGAGGAACATTATTCTGAAATATTTTGGCAATTTGTAAACGCAGCTTTTCACTGATTGGTATATATCTGCCCCTCTTTATTTCTTAGACAATCTGACTCTCTAAGATGCCCTTTTTATATCAAATCATGTAGCTGACATGTTGCCAATTAACCTAATTAGTTGCAAAGCATTCTTTCAGTTCTTCCTTGTCAATACCACTTACTTTGCCAGCTTTGTATTGCCCTGTCAACACATTTTTTTGGAGATATGCTGCTGCCATCAATTTCAAACTTTATTTTCTCAAAATGGTACACTTTCTCAGTTTAAAAATGTGATATTTTCTATTGCGAATAAAATATGGGTTTATGAGATTTTCAAATCATTGCATTCTGTTTTAATGTAGATTTTAAACAGTGTGCATACTAATTTTGAAATGGAGTCGTAAAAAAAACATCCAATGCATTTCGGGGGTCAGAAAAAAGTTTCTCTCTAACCCCAGAAACATGTTGACCTTTTTTTTGGTATAAACTAATAAATTAATTTGGACTGTTATCCCTTGGTCTGATGCTCCTTCCATTAGTGCATGTTTAGACCTCCTACTCTCTAGCTCCCTTGTCTCCTCCTCCCATGCTCATCATCCTCTGGAACTCTCTACCTCAACTTATCAGACTATTGCCTAGTCTGCTCACTTTTAGGCGATCTCTGAGAACCTATCTCTTCAGGGAAGCCTATCCTGCCCTCCGCTAATACTGGAATCTTCTACTCTTCCAACCAGTCCTTCCCCCACAGTTACTACCTTTTGTCTGATGCTCCTTCCATTAGTGCATGTTTAGACCTCCTACTCTCTAGCTCCCTTGTCTCCTCCTCCCATGCTCATCTCCAGAGCTTCCCCCATCCTCTGGAACTCTCTACCCCAACTTATCAGACTATCGCCTACTCTGCTCACTTTTAGGCGATCTCTGAGAACCTATCTCTTCAGGGAAGCCTATCCTGCCCTCAGCTAATACTGGAATCTTCTACTCTTCCAACCAGTCCATCCCCCACAGTTACTACCATTTGTACCACTAGACCCTCCCTCTTAGATTGTAAGCTCCCAGGATCAGGGCCCTCCTATCCCTCTTGCATTGAACTGTACTGTTGCTGTATTGTCTCCCGTTATATTGTAAAGCGCTGAGCAAACTGTTGGCGCTATATAAATCCTGTATAATAATAATGTTTATGACTGGTAACTAGCTGCTGAGTGTAATGGGGAGAGAAACCCTGAGCATTGCAAGCTGGAAGAAAGTGGAAAATGTCAGATGTTCCCCCATACCCAGAAGTACCGGTTACTCTGAGCGCTCCAAGTGACAGAGTGCAAGGTTCAACTAAGCTATGAGTAAACAGGAATGTCAGATTACTGTTTTTTGAATGGGAAAAGCAATAGGTTTCTCTAAAGAAAACACAAACTTGAGTAGTTATCATAGCTGTTCACTCAACAAATCGTTTATAAAGACAGCAGTAACTTTAAGGAAATGCTGTTTTCAGACCGTCAGAGCTGTAAAGTAAATATTTGATGCATTCAAATTGACAAGGTAAGAAAAAGCAAGGATCCAACTGGTCAGGCAGCAGATGGACATAGGAGTGATAAAAAGCAAGGTGTGATACGACTTTTGATCAGGTACCCGAACGCCATCCTCGAAAACTGCTGCCCCAGCTCCCACGACAGAAAACCTATATCCAGCTCAGCGTTTCCTAAAAGGCCTTTTAGCCATCGTCACTGTGCGGCCACCGCAAGCCTGGAGCCTAAAAAGTGCACTCTGTTTAGTCATTAAAGCTGCTTAGTCTGTCATTTTATATCAGGTTTCTCCATGCTCGAAAAATTCTTTCAAACTTTCCTGCTGACTGAGTGTTTGGCTAATGGAAGCGGCGGACGGGACGGCTGGTGCTAATGCACTTCCCGAGAAGGCTCTCTAGTGTTTAATATTCTGCAAGAACAAACTTACATCGATCTTTGATGTTTTGGCGAAGGCTCCCACGGGATGAACGTGGTCGTAGAGGATGATCACTCCCACCATCACTCTCAGGCAGAAGGATACTGTCTCTTCGTTTGTAAACCGACTCCTGTACTCCCTGCAATCAGAATATTAAAAAATGCTTGTATATTAAAAGTTATATGTAATCAATGGAAAGTTCCCTAAGCCACTGGAGGGACTAGGACAGTGGTTCTCAACCTGTGTGTCGCGACCCCTTTGGGGGTCGAACGACCCTTTTACAGGGGTCGCCTAAGACCATTGGAAAACACATATTTCTGATATGTAAAGAGCAGCTACTGTGTAGAAAGCAGCTGCTGTGTTGAAAGCAGCTACTCTGTTAAAAGCAGCTACTGTGCTGAAAGGAGGTAAAACGACACTCATGAATTATAATTACTGGGTAAATAATTTTATGGTTGGGGGTCACCACAACATGAGGAACTGTATTAAAGGGTCACGGCATTAGGAAGCTTGAGAACCACTGGACTAGGGGAAAACTGCGGCAGGTGTAGAGTGCACAGTCCTGCAGCAGAATCCCAAACATGGCTAAATGCTAGGCCATTATAAAAGGCAAAGCTTTAGCATTTGTTAATGGAACTGAAGACTGCCTTCCCCTCCTGCCTCCTATTACCCTGTGAGGATAGTCATTATAGTTATGGGTTAATATGTGGGGGTGGGGCTTATGTGGGAGCTACCACACTCCTTGTCACAGTTTTGTCCATCAGAAAGGCCTGTGAAGGCAGAATCTGCTGAAGGTATGTGCACCTCTAGCTGCCTGCACTTCATAGACAACAGTCTGCAACCCTTCCTCCCAATGGCATAATCATGGGAGGCATATAATGATGCTGATTTCCCAGTCTTTACAGGGTTCAAGTTCGGTCTGAATTTTATGAACATTTTCCAATATTCTCTTTTTTCCAGTCTAAGCAGGGCTGTCACAGTGCCCAGAACAAAACAGAGCAGATTCACACCACAGTGCTTTGAAGTTCAGTAGCATACAGGGGTTGGACAAAATTATGGAAACACCGGATAAAAGAACAAAATTGTTATCGAATATGGTGTTGAACCGCCTTTGGCATCCAAGATGGCCGGAATTCTCCTGGGAAGTGACAAGTATAAGTCTTGGATGGTGGATAATGGAATCTGATTCCACTCTTGATGCAAAAATCGTTATCGCAGAGATGCTGGAGTTGGAAAGTGAGCCTTGAACATTATTCTTCAACATTGACCATAGTGACTCTATGATATTGAGGTTTGGTGACTGGGATGCCCAGGGAAGGTGCGAGACTTTGTCTGCATGCTCATCAAACCATGATTTGTCAACACCAGATGCGTGAATCGGAGCATTCTCATCTTGGTGTAAATGGCGCTGTCTTCAAGAAACGACACCTGCACCATGGGGTGCACATGGTCAGCCAAAATTTGTACATAGTAGCTGGCAGTGACTCTAACCTTAAAAGGTGATGATGGGGCCTGCAAAATATCAAGATTTGGCTGGACAAACCATGATTGGACTGCCGCCATGCTTTACCGTTGGCACAAGACAGTCCTGGTCATAAGTTGGACAATGTTCGCCACACATAAACATGACCAGTGGTTGGGAACAGTGCACACTCGATTCATGGGACCATATTACAGTCCTCCATTGATCGATAGTCCACGATTTATGGGTGTTGCACCACTCTCTCCTCTTGTGAGAATTAATATTGCTCACTAGTGGTTTGGCAATTGCAGCTCGTCCGTGAATGTTTTGCTTATGAAGTTCCCTCTTTGGAAGCTTTGGAAGACTGAGATTGAGCTCTGCAGTCACCTTTGCAGCAGTTGTTTTTCTTATTATGGGCCACAATCCTGCGCAATGTCCTTTTGTTTCTTTCGGTCAGCTGACTATGTAAACCACGCTTCTGCTTATCAGACGATATTTTTCCCGAAAAATAATCTTTGATACTGAACCTCGCGACACGGCAAATAAATTGGCAACTTCAGTCACAGAGGAACCAGCTAAGCGACATGAACAATCTGCCCTCTTTGAAGCTCAGTAAGCTCTGACATGACTCCCTATTACTAGCAGTGAATGAGGAAAGTGAGGCTTCCCACCTGTTAGCTAGGTGTGTCATCAGACAGCAGAAGCAAAAGCATGTCACATCACTTCTGCTTTCAACGCAGAGTTGTCACTTTCACACCTGCAAATAATGTAGAATTTCCATATTTTTGTCCATTAAATCTACTGTGAACAGGCAGCAAGAGCAGGCACCGCCACGTACATGTACATTGTGAACCTGCATCTGGGTTTTGGGCCATTACACACCCTGCGCTGTGATTGGCTACAACACAAGTCGGTTGGCCTGTTACAGCCAATGATTTTTGCTGTATACCAGCTGATCAGCTGTGGTCAATCCCAGTACAGTCCTGTGCTTACAGACACAAAGGACTCATACACAGACTGATCTGGCTGTTTCTTCTCCCTGAAATGCAGTGAGAAAAAACAGCTAGATCTGTGAGTAAAAGCAGAACATATTATACACATTACACTTGGTAGGCACACAGTTAACCCCTTGATTGCCCTTTGATGTTACCCCTTTACAGCCAGTTACAGTAGTACAGTATACAGTATCTGATCACTGTATTAGTGTCACTAGCGACGTCAGTGTCAGTCAGTCAGTGTACCTCCCAGCAAGGTTCAGTGCCAGATTGCCCACCACATTATCACAATCCCACTATAGGTCGCTGATCACCACCATTACTAGTATAGTGTCATAACTGCATAAATTCCAGTATATATGCCAAAGTTTGTAGACGCTATAACTTTCAAACAAACCAATTAATATACACTTACTGGGATTTATTTTTTTTTCTTTTACTAAAGACATGTAGCAGAATACATTTTGCCATACATTTATGAAGAAATTAGATTTTGTAATCGGATATGTTTCATAACAGAAAGTAGAAAATATTAGGTTACTTCACAATTTTCTTTACATAATAAAAAAAAACCCAGTGCTGATCAAATACCATCAAAAGAAAGCTCTATTTGTGTGAAAAAAATGATAAAATATTCATTTGGGTACCATGTTGCATGACCACGCAATTGGCAGTTAAGTAAGCACAGTGCTGAATAGCAAAAAATGTCCTGGTCATGAATGGAGGTAAAACCATCTGGAGGTTAAGTGGTTAAAGCAACAGCTTTCTGCCCAAAAAATAAAATAAATTGTTAGTCAATCCCATAAACAGTGTGTCGGAGTCATGTGCTTTTACCCACAATCATAAATAAAGATGTTTTCACATGGGCATTGCATGTTTGAAGCAAAGACGGCTGCAAAGCACACAGACAAGTTTCTGAGTATTCAGATCCATTCAAGATGTTGTAAAACAAACAAAACTCTTGCAAGCCCAATTATGAGTACAGTCTTAGTTTAGTAAATAAAAAAAAACAAAAAAACAAAAAAAAACCCTGAAATCCTGCAAATGTGAACAACTAAAATCCTAGCATGCACTGCAAGCCGAACTTGATGATAGATCATTATACAAATGAGTACTTACGGAGTTTCCAGCATTACTCGGCATACGCTGGCCATGGTACTTAAACAATCAGTGGTATTCTCTATAGGTAAATTCTTGTTCTGTAGAAGACACAGAGGTAAAGAATATTATAAAAGCATCAAATACACGGTTTATATAGCGCTTTGAAGGTTTCACTAAACCAGCAGCAGAGGAACTGACAGTGTGAGCTTGACACAGATAAAAACATTGTAAAGTTGGATGTAATCCCATATTGAAGGTTAGGTATGCATTTTTTAAGACTGATACATAATTAGACATAAAACAACGACATACAACACTGTTTAGACACTGGCAGAATTATCTGATCCTTGGTAGAGCTTTAGAAAGGGAAAAAAAAGAACTTGGTCATTAAACTTTTCCAACCAGGATTCAGTGGTAATGGGTACCTGGCAAAGTTGTCATAGAGGCTGCAACTAGAGCTGAATTTGGCCAGTGATCAACTAAGGTCTAGGAGTACCTTAAACAGAACCACGGTTTTCACTGTATATATAACTTTACTTGTAATGTTAGTATTAGACATTAAGATTACCCCATGAACTGGGGATCCAGATGCCTCGATCCATCTTCCAGGTTCTGGGATGCAGCACTGCTTCTGAGCACTAAGTATGATTGTCGTGCACCATCAGTTAATGCCATTTTCCTATCCTATCAGAAGTCAGGACCCAAGGTCAGATGACAGCAGCTGATATCAAAGGAGGCAGAGGTGCACCATAAGAGGGAAGATACTGACTTCCAGCCCAAAGATGGAATTATACTGCTGTCCTCTCTTATCAAACCATTTCTTTATGGTGTTGGCTTTGTGGAAAAGAAAAGGGCCTTCCCCAAAATACTGCCACTAGGTGTGGAAGCACACAATTCACTAAAATGTCTTTGTATGCTATTTTTTGTCCATAGAGATTGCACGGCTATGTGCTTTATTGTATGCACCTGATTTTGGAATGAGATGCCCAACAAGCTCATATAGGTGTGATGGGTAGATGTTCACAAACCTTTGGCCACATAGGGGGTTATTGACTAAAACTGCATGGTGTGAAATCTGATGAAGCTCTGCATAGAAACCAATCAGCTTCCAGGTTTTATTGTCAAACTTAAGTGAACAGAGGCTGAATATAGAAACCCATAAAGAAAGGTGCAGCACTAATACAAGTGACAAATGTGTGAACGTTATTAAACCAGCAACAGACCACTTACAAAGATGCAATGGTCCGGTGGCCATCTTTGCGAGTGGTCTACTGCTTGTTTAATGTCTTATGCTCCACATTTATTTATTTCAGGTACCTATATAGCGCCGTCAATTTACGCAAAGCTTTACATATACAGTATATTGTACATTCACATCAGTCCCTAACCCTCAAGGGGCGTACAATCTAAGCTCCCTAGCTTACATTCATACATACACATACTAGGGACAATTTAGACAGGATCCAATTCACCTACCAGCATGTCTTTGGAGTGCGGGAGGAATGTAGACTACCAGGAGGAAACCCATGCAGGCACAGGGAGAACATGCAAACTCCAGGCAGGTGGTGCCGTGGCTGGTTACATATATGACCTCCTTATACCCTCAAAAAGTCAATACTTTCCACCCTAGAAAGTGTTAAATATATACAAAAAACCTTTTTGGTGATGCAATAAATCCCACATTAAATTCCGTGCCGTGGCTGGGATTCGAACCAACGACCCTAGTACTGCCAGGCGGAAGTGCTAACCATTTAGCCACTGTGCTGCCCACATGGTTGCAATAACTTTTAATAAAAATATACTACACTATATTATGCTGTCTTCGGGCTCTATATGTGAGCTCCTCCCTTAGGAGGCGCTTCATATCACCAGTCAAAGGTGAAGCGGACAGATATATTCCTAAAAGTCATTTCCATTCAATGCTGGCTTGCTTTTTGCTTCTGGTGAGTGAATAGTGGTGGAGAAGTATCACAGAAGTCACCGCTATTAATGGTCACTATCGGTTCACACAACACGTTGGACAATTTTATTTTTGGTCATCATTGGCATACAAGAATTCTTTCTTTTTCTTTGGGACACTATAATATTGTTTGATAGTGAATTATATTCAAATATTTTCTATTTGACTTTTTCAATATGATGTACATTCCATTCCTGGTCATTATTCATACATAGATTAGTTTTGGCACACTGCAATACTGCATGGTAGTGTATAACGTTCACACATTGGTCACTTGTATTAGCACTGCACCTTTGTTTATGTGTTTGTACACTGGAGGCAGAGGTTTTGCCACATTGTGCTAGCTGCTTTTATATTCCTTTGCGTTCACTGTCCATATTTATATATAGAATATATTTATATAGAAGCCAATTGGCTACCAAGCAGAGATGCTCCAGATTTTGAGTGCTCCAGTTTTAATAACTCTCCCCCATAGTGTATACCACACACCTCCAGGAGCTGGCACACATTCTCAGTTCTCCTCTGCAACATTTTGGGGAGTCTCAGTGCTAGAACATGCAAATTCCTCCTAGCTGCTTCCTATAAGGAAGCTAGCACTTTAGCTTACCCATCGCCACATCTCACCATTAATTGATAAATTAGTTGGCAAAACCTTGTAACAAAGCTAGAGAATATGTAGTGAGAGAACAGAAAATCAGATCCATGGAGGAGCAGAAATGTAGTTTTGGAAAGTATTAGAGTATAAGGTCAGAGGTTTAGGTGGTGAATGAATTGTGGAGTATTTTGAATGAGAGACAGATATGCTATATGCAGGGGTGGACTGACAACTCATGGGGCCCCCAGGCAATAAGGGATCATGGGGCCCCTGTATCCTTGCCCAAACTCAAAAAAGCCTATGAGAAAGGTACCAGGGGCATCTCATGGAGCCCCTTACTGACCCCGGGCCCTCGGGCAGTGCCCGAGTTTCCAAATGGTCAGTCCGCCCCTGGCTATATGGCCATATGATTGAGTTCAGGCATTTCCAGTGGGGGACACTGTTATTACTAAAGCACACAAAGACGTTTTACACAATTGTTTGCTTCCAAAGATTGCAGCAAAAGTTTGGGGCAGGCCCTTTTCTGTTCCAGCATGACTGTGCCCCTGTGCATAAATCCAGGTCCATACAGACAATTGGGGTTTACTAAAACCAGAGAGTGCAAAATCTGGTGCAGCTCTGCACAGAAACCAATCAGCTTCCAGGTTTTATTGTCAAAGCTTATTTGAACCAGCTAAAGTGAGAAGCTGATTGGCTGCCATGCACAGCTGCACCAAATTCTGAGTGCTCCAGTTTGAGTAAATCAACCCCAAAATTTGGTCTGGAGGAACTCAAGTGGCCATACAGGGCACTGACCTCAACCCTACTAAACACCTTTTAGGTTTAATTGGAATGCTGACTGCAAGCCAGATCTTCTTCAATATCAGTACCTGACCTCACAAATGCTCCTTTGGCTGATTGGGCACATATTTCCACAGACATTCTCCAAAGTCTTGTGGGAAGCCTTCCCAGAGGAGTGGATGCTGTTATAGCTGCAAAGGAGGGGGGGGGGCAACTTTCTAATTATAGCCATGGTTTTGGAATGGGATGTCCAACAAAATCATATAGCTGTATGGTCAGGTTTACACAAAATTTTAGCCATATAGTGTAATTTATGGATCCAGTGATGGAACAAGCAGAGAGGGGCAACATATGAGAATAAAAAATGTAGTCCTTCAGGAGCAACATAAATACAAAGAAGTTTTGTTATTGGAAGACCAGACATTAGATGGTTTCAGATATACAAATAGCATATGGTGCAAACCTATAGTAAAAACAGTGTGCGATACAAAGAATTAACATTAGAACAACGTTAAGTCCATATAGTCCATATCATAGGAAGTCCATACACATTGCTAAAGTCCATAAAAGCGCCTAAAGGCAGCTCCACCTGGAGACTGGAATGTATCTCTGCAGAAATGAAAAGGAACACAAGGAGGTGCCTCCAAGTGCAGCATTAAAAGATAGTTTAAAGAATCATAAAATGTAGCACTCACATTTGTGAAGAGTTAAAAGTTAAATGTATTCTGGTTTAAACCCATGGCCCGCCTGCGTAACGGGATGCTACATGTAATGTCTATGTTCGGACTGTGATCCGTTTTTGTATGTACACTGTATACCCTGCTTTTCTTCTAATAAAATATTTTTGAAAGAAAAAAAAAAAAAAGTTAAAAGCGGAGTTCCACCTGAAAAAAAATAAAAAAAGTCAGCAGCAACAAAAACTGTAGCTGCTGACTTTCAAAATACAGACACTCACCTGTCCCTCGGTCCAGCGGTGTCCTCACCACGGCTGGTTTCACCGGCCATCTTCTCTCCCCGACACCTTCAGTGTGGGCACCCGACTGTGACAGCTTGCGGCTTCACAGCCAGGTGCCCACTGCGCATGCTCGAGAAGCGCTGCTCTTTGTGAATGATCCCGTAGTCTTCTGGGACCTGTCACGTGTCCCAGAAGACTACAGGGAGGGAGGGGGGAGGACAGCTTCCGCTTCCAATCACTTAGGCAGTCGCAGTGGAAGTGGGAGCGGGTACCTGTCAAAGTGCAGTGGAAGTGGGAGCGGGACAAAGGCTTAAAGCGGAACTTCCCCTTTTGGGTGGAGCTCCGCTTTAAACTCTTCACAAATGTGAGTGTTCCTTTTTCATTAGATGGTTTCAGTAGTCAACATGAGAAATTCTGTGGGCATTGACTGGTCTTTTGGTGAACCTTTGAATGAGGAAGGGGTATATTTGGCAAAGGGTGTGCAAGTGAAAGCTATTAGACTCCAGCTCACCATTCCCCTCACAAATGGACCACACAATCAACTTTAGATTTATCGCAATTGTAATATGAGGATCTTCCTAAACTATCCAGTCAAGTAGGCCCTTACACTACGTAGTTGTTGGCGGACCTAAAGGAGTTTATAACATGTATGGTGAGCTTTAAAGATGTTTCAAATGAAAGAAAAGAAAGCATCAAGGCAGTGATTTTGTGTGGTAGGTTTAAAGAAAGCGCAGAGATATCAGGGAATAAAGAGAAAACAATAATTAGATGATGTTTGTCCAGGTTAAAGCGGTTGTAAAGGCTGAAGGTTTTTTACCTATATGCATTATCTGCATGAAGGTAAAAAAAACGTATTTGTGCAGCATCCCCCCCGCTAATACTTAAGCCGCCTCTCGATCCTGCGATGTGCACTGGAGTCTCGGCTATCCCGGGACTCTCTCCTCTCATTGGTTGAGACAGCAGCAGGAGCCAATGGCAGTGTCAATCACAGCAAGTGAACCATTGAGAAGAGAGAGGGGGTGCGGCAAAGCCGCGGCTGTGTGTGTAAATGGACACAGAGCAGCGGCTGGGGAGTGCGCATGCTCGAGTGGCCCCATAGCAAGCTGCTTTCTGTGGGGGCACCCAAAAGGAGGGAGGGGCCAGGAGTGCTGGTGGGGGACCTGAGAAGAGGAGGATCCAGGCTGCACTATGCATAATCATTACACAGAGCAGGTATGTATAAACATGTTTGTATTTGTTTTTTTAATTTAAGCCTTTAGAATCACTTTAAGTTTTAGGTACCTCGCTGACATCCATGAACAGATGGTAGAACAGCTGGAGATACCTCAACCACTCTGTTAATAAAAACAAGACATGATTCTGTGGCTGTCATTTGGTGCATCTCATATTATTTGTGTAATATTTGATAAAAACTTTTGAGAAAAATATATGGGGGTTGAGACAGGGACACCTATGGCAGGCTCACAGTGCAGTTTTGTTACTGATTGCTCATGAACAGACAGACCTCATTCTCACTTACCTCTGATACAAACTTTGTTGTGGCATCACTTAATGTTTTCAGCATGGGCGTCGCCTCTGCGTAGAATAATGACATTCTATTGGCCAGTTCGTTATTCACTTCATTTTCTCCCTCTGCCTTTAAAGACATTTTATGTTAGCATTAACAGTTTTGAGCTAGGGCAACCTGTTAAACGCTGCTTTAATAGGCCTACGCCTGCTTCACACCTATGCAGTTTGCTTTTAATCCATTTCTGCAGTGGTCTTTGCCCACGCGGTTTTACTTTTTTATGGGTTTTGCATTTATATATTTTTTTCCTTATTAAAGGGTAGATGTTTTTGTTGTTGGGCAGATCAAAAAGCATCAAAATAGGCCTTTCCGCAGCATTTCCATTGAAGTCTATGGAACCAAAAAATGCACCGTACTGCGCTTAAAAAAGTTTCTGAAAAACGCATAGATGTGAATGTGTCCCACAGGAGACCATGTTAAATAGACCATTGTGTTTCTGAAAAAAAGCAAAATGCACTAAAAAAGCATAGGTGTGAACCAGGCCGTAGTCACTTTCACACATTGTTAAAAATGTTTATATATTTTTTAATTATTTAAAGGAACTATTATGGAGTTAAAAATACGAGCGTAAGCTAAGCCTGCAATGTTAAGCCACCAAACTCCACTGACATTTAAAGATAGTCTTGCTGAAAAAAACATTCATTCAACACTCCTGAATGCCTGTGTCCCCATGCTGAAATTGGTGGTTCATTATGCAGACCCACTTCTTACCCCAAAATTCAGGAAGTGCTATAAGGGCAGGTGGAAAGAACCACAGAGAACAACTGGGGACATGCTATCTGACACACCTGAACCATGCAGGATAGTAGAGTCTTCAACAAGTTTGGGATTCAAAGGCGCATGTGGTGGGATAAGTATAAGTATTCACAATTTTTTTTTGCAGGCACTTACAGTGTTCATTTTTTTTTTTTTAACATAGGGAGAGTCACTTTAAATAAAATGGCTTCAACCAAGGCTTCATTCTGATTAAAAAAATAGATACTAAAAAAGACCACACAGTGCAAGGGCAGCCTATGAGGTAGGTAAGAGCATTTTAAAATCTTTTCAAAGGGCCCATGACAAGACCTGCCTGCTCTCTCTACAAAATAGTGCACCTAACTGAAGAGAACTTATCAAGATCCGGGGATCCAGGGCTCAATTCATAAAACGTTATTGACCGCTTTAAGATCAGCAGTAAGAGAGCTTTTCGACATTTTTTTTTGCAGTTCACTAAACAATGTTACTGAAATACCGCATGCACATTATACCCCTTGTGTCCTTTACTGAATGGGTAGGCTGCCATCCCCCTCATGCCCCAAATGCATGAGAGCGGATGGTACATTTTACCATATGGTATGGGACTGCCTGGTCATATGCTCCTTTTGGTCTGCCTCTACAAGATTTATTGGGTCCGTACGCCAACTGCACAACATTTGAAACCTTTCCCGGGGTCTATTGGGATAATTAGATGATGACACCCTCACCAATTGCACCAAACTCCTTTTTCGCCTGTTTTTTTTATATGCTAAAAAAATTATAATTATTCAGTGGAAATAATCTGCTCCCACAATAACCCACTGGCTTAGACATATTGACCAGGCTATCCCGAAGTTAACAAATGAGGCCCATGGCCGCCCTGAGAAATTTGAAAATGTTTTGTCCCCCTGGGTGAATACACAAGACACAATACCATCAGACTAAAATGGTCTAGATATCTTTTGTATGTCATGCTATGCAGCTAGGCGCTGCTTGGATTGGCTTGACTCTCCAAGTGTGCCTTGATGTACTGAATGACATATCCTATACAGTAGGAACATTTTGTAATTATGTTGGTAAAAAAATAAAATAAAAATAAAAAAACAACTTAAAGTGGTTGTAAAGGCTCGAGGTTTTTTACCTTTCATGCTTTCTATGCATGAATGTAAAAAACCTTCCGTTGCAGCAGTGCCCCCAGCCTCATTACTTACCTGACCCTTATCGTGATCCATCGATGTCCATAACAGCCTCGGCTGTCCAGGGTCTCTGCCACTTCACTGGCTAAGACAACAAGCGGGAGCCATTGGCTCCCGCTGCTGTCAGTCAATGAGGAGAGACAGGGGGCAGGGCCAAGCCGTGGCTCTGTGTGTGAATGGACACATGGAGCAGCGGCTTGGGAACAGCCTGCTTGGGTGTCCCTAAAGCAAGCTGCTTGCTATAGGACCCGACAGAAAGGAGGAGCCAGGAGCACTGAGAAGAGGAGGATCCAGGCTGCACTGTGCAAACCCACTGCTCAAAGCAGGTAAGTATAGACATGTTTGTTATTTTACAAAAAAAAAAGAAAAAAAGAACCATTAGTATTGCTTTAATAAAATCAATAAAAATTTACCTTAACAAAATATATTGAATGCACTATTTCTTCACGACATGTGGTATTTTAGTGTCAGAAAACTCATGGTACTTTACCACCGGCACTCCCTGGCATCTTTAACAACCAGGAAAAAGCTGGCTGTAAAAGTGTTGGCAACCACCGGTATCCTTTGGTACTTGCTTAGACTGACATACAGGAGTCTGAAGTTGTAATTTAAAGAGAACTTGATAAAAAAATAATGTTCTTTATCATGGAACAACATACATTCCACAATATTAATTATGCTACCAAAATTAGTGTGTGCTTTAAATTGTTTCCAACACTATGCTTTCTGCTTTCTGGATGCTGCCATTTTGCTGAAGCCCACAGCAGCAGTAAATCTTTAGGCTGTTAGCAGATCGGCCTCTACAATTTCAGCACAGTGCCGACAAATAGAGAGGAACTGAGCATGTGCAGAGCAGTGTGAGACAATGTAGTACTGGATTTTAAACAGTATAGACACTTATTTGTAATGTTTTACATATTTATACCTGCAAAGGGGACCAGCATGAAGTGATCTAGCAGGACCTAATTTTCTGACTTAAGTTCCACTTCAATGTATGAAACACATTTCTAAAAAAATATGGCAACCCCAAACAGTCCCTGCTGTAAGTGCATTGATATCCTGCTTAAACATTTTATAGAAAGAAACAAGATAATTATCTCATGAATACACTCAAGCATTGGATTTTAAGATAAATTTCCATACTGGAACATTGTTAATCCTCATACGACTTAGAGTTCTTCTGTAATAGCTGAAGTCGTTCTGGATGGCCGGATTTGTCATCTAGAAAGAGACATCAGAGCATCATCACAAAGAGCACAGAAGGTTATTAAATTAACAATGGAAAATATGTTGTCACAAATAAAATATTTTTATTTTTTAATTCCTGAGCATTCCAAAACAAAATTGATCGTCTATACTGAATACCAATCCTTATGCAGGGCTGTTTTGGTCTCTAGGTAACATCATGGCCATATATTCTTGAACTTACCTGAGAAGTCTCTTCTCCTTTACACACATCTCCCAGTATGCATAGCCTGCAGTATTTTCTCTTCAGAAAATTACACAAACTAATCACATCAGTCCCTGCTTAGCCCTCACTCTAGAAAAAAAAAAAAAACTCTGGAAATACATATACTTGAACCAATTCCGATCTCTCCCCTGTATATGCTTCTATGCTGCAGAGTAATATTTAAATTTCTGCTATGGACGTTTTTATTTCAGCAAGAACTGTCATTACATAGTTACATAGTTAGTCTGGCTGAAAAAAGACAAAAGTCCATCCAGTTCGACCACCAAAAAAAAAAAAAAAAAAAAAAAAGGTTATAATCCTACAGCCACAGTTGATCCAGAGGAAGGCAAAAAAAACCCCAGCAAAGCATGATCCAATTTGCTCCTGCTGGGGAAAAAAAACTCCTTCCTGATCCCCCGAGAGGCAATCGGATATTCCCTGGATCAACTTTACCTATAAATGTTATATCCAGTTATATTCTGAGTATTAAATAAGCTAACAAAGTAATACATATATTGAAAAGGCAAAACTTTTATTTTCATTTTGGATAGAGTTAGGGTGAGTTATAATCTCTGTCGGTTTCTTTTTTGTCATCTCTGCCCCAATTGGAGAGATTTTCCTTCACTTCCTGTCCCATAGCCAAAAAAAAATCCCTGGTTGTCAACAGAATTAGCGTTCCCATTGGAAGATATCCTCTCTATTCCTGTTCTGGGGACATCCAAAAAGTTGAGATTTGCTTTCACACAGCCCAGAGTACCAGCCTCCATCCCCCACCCACCGTGTGTGAACCTTCCACCCCCACCCCCCCCAAGTCTCCCGGGCTCTGCTTGCCCATCTGTGGGCCCGGGACTGGCTCAGTGTGAGTAGGCGGCTAGAGGGGAGGGAGGAGAGCGAATCCCGTCCGCTCCCCTTCTTGTCCTGACCCGGAAGTGACGTTTGACATCACTTCCAGGTCCCCATTCACAGATTCCCGGCCATTGAGGCCAGGAAAGAATGAAATGCGGTGCAATGTGCACTGCATTACACTCAGGGGAGTACAGGAGAGACATGCAGGGTTTTTTAAACACTGCATGTCTAATTAAAGAGAATCTGTGACCAAAAAATCATCAAACGAGACTTTTTGTCCCCTATGTGATGAAAAAAAAAGTTAAGTAGAAAAAACTTTTAACAGTAAAAAAATCAAAGTTGCACCCAAGCACATAACATCCCCACATAAAAAAAAAATTTGAGGCCCCCCACATATATGCACATGCAAAAAGTAAAAGCACACGCTGGGGCACCTACGCATGAAAACGTCGATTGCGATACACGTTACAAATCACTGCGCACGCCAGAAGGAAAGCAATAATTCTAGCACCAGACCTCCTCCGTAACGCTAAAATGATGACCTATAAGGGGCTTTAAAAGAATTGCATATATAAAATATAGGGTGCTGAAATTTGTCGCCATTTCACGAGCACACACAAATTTAAGGTTTGACATGTTGGATATCTATTTACTCGGTGGAACCGCATCTTTTATATTTTACCAAAAAATAGAGTAATTCATTGCTTTTTTGTGCCCTAAAATTAATTTTTGTATTTTTAATTTTTTGGTAATTTTGGGTTTCCCAGACCTTTGCAGTAATATCATGCGACATAAAAAAATGCAACTACCATTATTTTATTCTGTAGGGTCTTTGCCTTCAGAAAATATATGTTTGGGGGTTTTGTGTAATCTTCAAGCCTAAAATGATTTTTTTAAACTTAAAAATGCAAAAATGGCTTTGGCAGCAAAAGGTATAAAGGATGAGCCCGACACGCACCCAATCAGTGCTCACTACACTGCCTCTCTCCTCCCTGCTAGTCGCCGGGTGCAGTGCTGGAGACAGGCAGGGAGGGGAGGAGGGAAAAAACGGCGCAAAGTAAAAAAAATTAAAAGTTTAAGTCGCCATAAAGCTCCTTTTGATTTTAAAAGTCCCAGACATTCCTAACAGCACCTCAGATTTAAATACGGTTTTGGTTAAAATGTATTTTTTTTTTATCAGGAGATTTTCATGAGGGACAAGTAGATTGGGGCACCGGTTTTGTCCCTGGACAAGCAGTTTTTTAAAAAATGTCCATACCCCTGGGGTTAGTTAGGTAATTAGGTTTATTAACTAACCCAGTGTTTCTCAACCTTTTTTCAGTCAAGGCACCCTTTAAAATTATGGACAGTCCCGAGGCACCCTTTAAAATCATGGACAGTCTGGAGGCACCCCATTCTAAAATGTGAAAAACTATTCTAATAGTTTTATATAACGCAGCAACATCCACACATGTAGGACACCCAACATTAGAGGGGATTTATTCTTCCAAAGCAAATACACTTTTGCACACTGGTACTGACTAGTATTCCAATGTTTCTCTTCTCCCTCAGTTTTTCTCCATCACTGAGCTAATGTCACTCCAGCACTGATGGAGAGGGGCAGGGGAGGGTCAAACTAGGATGCTGTGCAGGAAGCTGACATCCTCCTTATCAACTGATGATGTCATTGGTTGTCAGAAAGCCGGCGGCTAGAAGGTCGTAATGGCTTGTATACAAGTTTTGGGTAATGTTTAGACATTTTGCCAAGGCACCCCTGAAGAAACCTTAAGGCACCCCAGAGTGCCTGGGCACCCTGGTTGAGAAAGGCTGAACTAAACTATGGGTTTAGTTGAAATAGGAAATAATTTAAAAATCTCAATTTCAAGTTTCTCAACGTAAACTAAAAAACATACTGGTGTTTTTTTAGATTGAGGGATTAAGCTGATAGAGCCCAGGAGAAACCGATGCAAACTCAAAGAACGTATTCCTGGTGGGAACCAAAGCCAGGACCCAGTCGCTGTTCATGCCATTTTATGGTTCTTATCCATTTGCTTGAATTAGTCTTTGGTCACACCAAATCTGACTTTGAAATCATGCAATTTCAAGTGAAGTCTCATGATTTCAAAGTCGGATGCGACTTCAGGTGCAACTTCATGCACAGATGTCTATGCAAAATGCACTTGAACTTGCAAAACGTAGTGCATGAAGTATTCGGAATCAAACTGATATAACCGCTTCCATTGCGGACAATAGGGTGCAACTTGTTGTGCGATTTGAAACTATAGAGGACACTTGGAATAACACAAAATAAATAACATGAATAGAAACACCTAACAATCCGGCCACAATCACACTATCATCATACCTTAAGCTCATCAAAGCGAAGGGTGAAGTGAAGAATTTCGGCAAACTGTTTGGCAAGAGCCTGCTCTCGCTCCAGGTGCTGTGTTGGGGAATAGGGGGTGCTGGTCAACGCTCCTAACAGTCCACGCAATGCTGCCTCTAAATAGAACAAAAAATAATGGTATAGGTTAATAAAGTAAAATACAAGACAACCAGTGAGGTCATGGCGAGAGGCCAAAGAAGATTTTTACCCCCTTCATGCCCAGGCCTTTTTTCAGCTTTCAGCACTGTCACACTTTGAAAGGCAATTATTCAGTCATGCAACACTGTACCCAAATAATTTTTTTTGCTTTTTTTTTGTATACAAATAGAGCTTTTTTGGCGATATTTTATCACCACTGGGTTTTTTTGCTATATAAATGAAAAAAGGCTGAAAATACTGAAAATAATACTTAGTTTCTGTTATAGAAATTTGCAAATAAATAATCTCTCTTCATAAATGTAGGCCAAATGTATTCTGCTATATTTCTTTGGTAAAAAAACCCCAAACCAGTATACATTTTTTTAGTCTGTGTGAAACTTATGGAACATACTATGGTTGGTGTGTGTGTGTGTGTGTGTGTGTGTACGTGTGTGTACAGTATACTTAAAAATTGATCAGTCCTGGTGTACTGACACCTCTCATTTCATGAAACCCTAAAAATGCCAGGAATGTGCAAATACATCCCAAATTACTCCTTTTTGGAAAGTAGACAGTGCCAGGTAAGAAGCATAACAAGTTTTTTGAAGTTGTAATTTTTTTGCCCCAATATTTTGGAAAATGAAGAAATTAAATTAAAAAAATTTCCACAAAGTTAACATTTTAAGTTATTTCTCACACAGGGCATAGTCATACTTACAATTACACACCAAAGCACATTCTGCTAAATGCCTCCCAAGCATGGGGATACCACATGAGACTTTTTCACAGCCAAAATCCAAGGAGAACCTTCAGGAATTCCAGGGGCATAAATTACGCATCCAATTTCTTGACTACCTATCACATTTCTGGAGGCCCTGTAAAACCAGGACAGTGGAAACAGCACAAAATGACCACGCCCCAAGGTGTTTTCTAGGAGGCATAGTGAGTCTTTTGAAGGCTTTATTTTATTAGCCGTAGGTTTTTGTAAAATGTGTAATGACAATTTTTTCAATTAATAAGATATTTCTCACACATAGCATGGGCAGACTTAAACCCAAAACACTTTCGCCATACTCCTCCTGAGCATGATGATACCACACGTGTAAGGCTATTTCACTGTCTGGGAAACCGGACATTGTATCTTGTGTATCATACAAATCAACCAGTTGTGTCAAAACAAATGTACTGATGGCCTGTGTGTCAGTAATCAGGGAATACAGCCTAATGGCAGCACAGTGGCTAAATGGTTAGCACTTCCGCCTGGCAGTACTAGGGTCATTGGTTCAAATCCCAGCCACGGCACCACCTGCTTGGAGTTTGCATGTTCTCCCTGTGCCTGCGTAGTTTCCTGCCACACTCCAAAGACATACTGGTAGGTTAATTGGATCCTGTCTAAATTGGCCCTAGTATGTGTATGAATGTAAGTTAGGGACTTTAGATTCTACACCCCTTGAGGGTTAGGGACTGATGTGAATGTACAATATATATGTAAAGCACTGCGTACATTGACAGCGCTATACAAGTAAATGAAATAAATAAATAAATAATGCAGTATTAGCTATAGAAGTCCCAGTTCCTTTAAGCCAAGCAGGCCTAGACTACTGGTACATGTCTGCCCTCAGGAATGCCATTTTCACTGGCCAGAAACTACAGAAGGCTAAAGAAAGGAAGAACAAAAGAGTTCATGTGGTTCCAGGAGTGAAGATGTCCGCAGGGGATGGCTAGGACTGGTGTCTCGCAGCAACAAAGTCAGTCAGATGTACAAATGGGTCAGTTTAGGAGGCAGACATGGTCAGCAAACAAGCAAAGGATTGGTCCAGGCAGCAGGCAGAAATGTGGTCAATAAACAGGCAACACTGCATTGGTGTAGTAGTGATCAGTAACACTGTTGCTGGTTACACTGGTCTGGTGACATATGTAGTGGCAATCAGGAGCACTGTCACTGGATTACAATCGTCTGGTGATACTGGGGGATAGTGTGGCAGCAATCTGGAATACTGCTGCTGACTTGGCGTAACGATGCTGGGACTGGTCTGGCGACAATCAGGGACACAGTTACTGGCTTAGACTGGTGACTGCGAATGGTGTTGACCAGGAAAATGGTTGCTTGCTGCACTGGTCTAGTGTGGTGGCAATCAGGAATACTACACTGGTCTGGCAACATTGTGGCTGGTGTGGTGGTGACTGGAGAACACATGTCACAGCTGTGATGCTTTGCAGCAGTGGCAAGAATTAAACCCCCCTGTATACCTACCAATGATCCATTTAAGTGAATGTGGGTGCTTGTGTATGGTCCAAGGGGTCAAAATCAGGGTGGTAAGGAGGCAATACAATGTCTTCTCAATTCCTGTTAAATGCTCTCTGAAGAGCCATCTGAACACGGGTGGCTCTTCAGAGTGCAATGCACATGTGAACAAGTCCTTATGGTGACTTTATGACTGGTGTGGCAGTGATCAGGGACACTGCTTGGCATCACTGGTCTGGTGACATTGTACTGCTGTGGCGGCGATCAGAGGAAAAGGCTGGCAGCACTGACATACAGTGATATCAGAGCAGCCAGCCAAACAAGTGGAAATCATTGGAGCCTACTTCCTTGACTTCCAGTTCCAGGGTCATGGTCCAAGGTATGATATATACATAGTTATAATGGTCCAAGATGAACCAATTAAACTATGTAAAAATATATCATGCCGGAATTATTTTTTAAACAGCGGCGTGTTACGAATAGCTTCTTGACATATATTGGCTTTCTCCTTTACTGCCTACAGGCCGTACCGCACATGTAAGCTCCCTCCTCAGAGTAAGCACACTCAAAACTACTCTACTAGTGCGTATTGAGATCCAGCGATTCTTTCCTATTTCTCTGGTCTAAAGCCCATGAGCACTTTTATGCTGGTCAATAATCTTACCTGTATATAGAATATTGTCTGTTAGGCCTCTTGCACACTGGAGTCAAACACGCTGGATTTTTTATTGATCTGAATTTAAATGCGTTGTTGTCTATGGAGCAATTCATACAGCTGAGCAAAGATCATTAATACAGCGATGAGTTCAGAGCTCCTAGATTGTAAGCTCCAAAGAGCAGGGCCCTCGATCCCCTCATGTTTTGCATTGTATTGGTATTGTTCTGTCACATGTTCTGTCCCCCTTTGTAATGTACAGCGCTGAGCGAACTATTGGCGCTTTATAAATACTGTATAATAATAATAATAATAATAATAATAAAGTGATTGAGCCATTGAGTGCAGCATTGTACTCATCTAGAAGCATGTTTACTCCAGTATAAATAAGTATATTACAACACTGGCAATGAAGAAGAATTTTACTCATCCATACACTTACGCACCTTTACGCACAATTACTCAAGGACTTTACACACAGTTTTTCTACTCAGGAAATTTATGTCAACAAGTTTCCGAGTAAACATCAGTAAATTATTACGGCCGTGTGCAAGGGGCCTTATTTGTGTTTGTTACATCCAATCACTGTCCAGTGCTTGCCGCCTCCACCTCCGAAACATCTCTAAGATATTCCCCTTCTTAACCAATGACACCACAAAGCGTCTGGTCATCTCGCGCCTTGACTACTGCAAATTCCTCCTCACTGGCTTATCTTTACATAGACTATCCCCCCTCCAGTCCATCATGAATGCTGCTGCCAGGCTCATCCACCTTACCAACCGTTCGGCGTCTCACCCAACAAATTAAATTCAAGATACTTACAACAACTTATAAAGCCACCCACAACTCTGCCTCCAGCTACAATCACTAACCTTGTCTTACAATATCGACCAAATCGTTCTCTTCGTTCCTCCCAAGCACCCCTGCTCTATAGCTCTCTTGTCACCTCCTGCCATGCTCACCTCCAGGACTTCTCCAGAGCTGCTCCCATCCTCTGGAACTCCCTTCCCCACTGTGTCCAACTATCTCCTACTCTGTCCACTTTTACTCAGTCCATCCGCCACAGTTATTACCTTTTGTATGAACTGACCCTCCCTCTTAGGGCTCATGTACAGTGCAGCTGATAAACTCACGTTTAGGAGCTTTTCTGCGTTTTTTTCAGCAGCCCCTGAACTCTCCCTAATGTTTTCCTATGTGTCCATGTACACATCTTCGTTTACAGTCATTTACAGGCAGTTGAGTTTACAGTAGTTTTTTTTTAACGCACCAAACTTGCGTTTAGGAGTAGATTTTATCAGCGTTTCAGATACCAAATGCGTGTAAACGCACGTAAACTCGGCTAACCGCGTTTAGAAGCGTTTTTTAACTGTTCCATATCCAGATGCTGTCCAGAGCCTTTTTTCATCGACAGAAATGCGTGCAAAGTGTTTTCCATGTATTCAAATTGACCCGGTACACCAGCGCAGTCAGTTCCAGGTTTTGCGTGAAGGAAACAATGGTAGAACGTGTCGCATTATGCTCATGATGGGATCCATAGTGAATACAACCAGAAAAGACAGGTCATCTCAACACATACTGCTCTCTCTGCTTCTGCTCTCTATTTCTCTCAAAATGTCGCAAATGCACTAATACAGCTACAATCAACTCTCTCAAAATGTCTGAAATAGTTAATTTTTTGGAAGGTCTCCTAAGGTTATCTTAAAAAAACCCTTCTAAATGTAAACGCGCATAAACGCGGTATGCAAACTTGGCTAAACAGACATTTTTTAAACTATGTTTTCCAACAGTTTCCATCCTTCAAAAGAGTTTTCCAAACGTCCCGTGTACATGAGCCCTTAGACTGTAAGCTCTAACAAGCAGGGCCCTCTGATCCCTCCTGTATTCATTTGTATTGTAATTGTACTGTCTGCCCTTATGTTGTAAAGCACGGCATAAACTGTTGGCGCAATATAAATCCTATATAATAAGAAAAAATAAAACATCCTTGTGGCACTGTATGTAAAATGCATATGTATATAACCACTACTCACAGTGGAACTGTAGTGAGTAATGCAGCTTTGTTTGCTCTGTCACTTAAAAATGGATTGTGACTTTGGGAAGCAGTGATATGGCAAGAAGAAGAGAGTGAGGAGATGATGATTCTGGAAACATACATAACCCTATTTGTATATGAGGCTGTAAGCTCACAAAGCACATAACACTACACACATCAGTGAATTCTCATGGAAAGAACATGAGGCATATATTACCCAGCTGCTGTTGAGGAGGTGCTGCTGGAGATGTATACAAGCAAATGTCAAACATTCTGTACGTACACTGAACTCTGCATAAGATATGATGCAGGCCTCTGTTATAAATAGGACCCCTCGCGTCTTTCCTGGAATACGCAGCTTACAAGAACCACTTATTTTATTTATTTCACATACTTATATAGCGCCATCAATTTACACAGCACTTTACATATATATTGTACATTCACATCAGTCCCTAACCCTCAAGGGGCGTACAATCTAAGGTCCCTAACTCACATTCATACATACACATACTAGGGACAATTTAGACAGGATCCAATTAACCTACCAGCATGTCTGTGGAGTGTGGGAGGAAACCAGAGTACCTGTAGGAAACCCACGCAGGCACAGGGAGAACATGCAAACTCCAGGAAGGTGGTGCCTTGGTTGGGATATGAACCAACGACCCTAGTACTGCCAGGCGGCAGTGCTAACCATTTACTTACACTTCTATGCTTAGACATGGACAATTTGATTTCCAGATACAGCATTTCTTAACTCCTTAAATTGTCTGATAATTAACAAGGCATAGCGCTTTTAATCATTCCATCTGCCAGACATAAAAAAAAATGGTTTTTGGGGTAAAAACCTGAGATCCAGAGCTGTTCTGGTGACCGGGCATGTGCTCGCGGCCCTAACATTTGGGAGAGGTGGGGAGTCAACAGCCTGAAAAGTTTCCTGGAGCCAAACTTCCAAGATCCTCTGGTCCTATTCTCCCTATTCTTCCCTGGTCTTCTATCTGGTTTGGTGTATTTGGCCATCTTGATTGGCCTCCCCAGGATATGGCAACTCATGCGCATGGGAGTTCATTTATCCCGACACCAAGGTATGCCAGGAATGTAAAACGAACTGTGTGTGCGTGCGTGTGTGTTTGCGTGTAGCTCAGTGTACACCAAGGAGAAACATTACTGACAGATATAAGAGGAACTTTAAGGCTGCTTTCACACAGATGTGTTTTTACAGTGCTAATAAAGCATCAAAAACAGAATCCCTTTAAAGCCTATGGGACTCCTCACACCACTGCACTGCGGATGCTGTACTTTTTTGAGGAGTTCTGCTTGCGGCATCTTTGGTGCGGTTTTCAAACCCGCATCAAAAACACAAGTCCCCAATAAATTTATTTGAAAACGTGTCAAAACACACCCGCGTTGCATGTCCAAGTTTCACAGGTGCCTTCTGGGTAATAGACACGCAGAAAACGCACCAGAAATGCAGCAAAAATGCATATGCGTTTTTACATTGAAGCAGCATGAAAACAACCTTAAGGTGGAAGAGACCGAGTCCCTTTAAAAGCCTATCTGCCAGCATTTTTTGACAATTAAGGATTATTCTAAACTCTGGGAGTTACAGGCTGCATTCACGTCTCCACATTTTGGGCATAATATACCTGCATGTCTGGTGTAGTTTTCTGCAAAACACACCTTCCAAAAGGGTCAATGGTAATGCATATCAGGGTGGATAAAAATCAATGATTTAAAAAAAAAAAAAAAAAAATCGGATTTTTTTTTTTTTATTTAAATCGGATTTTTTTAAATAAAATGCTTTTTGAGGAAAATATATTACCATCCAAAGGTTATTCCATCATGAAATAAAGATTAGTTTTTTAATTATGTAGAATAAGGCTGTATATGTTTAATTTTTTTGGTAAATAAATTCCATGAATCCATTCACAATGTCATGCTCTTCCTGAGGTTTCTGTAAGATTATTGGGCAGTTTCTCTGCCTACAAGATATTATCACAGATGTTCGGTTTACTTTTGCAGTTCTCAAAACTGAATTTGACTCAGCGGAGATCACATGTCTCTTCTTCACAGCAAAAATGTTATAACATGAACAGAGTTAAGAAAAAGACCTTCATCCTAACTTCTACAAACCTATGAATACAGAATCAACCCCTTCACTGCTAAGTTTCAAGAAGTTCAGTGAATAGAATAGAAACAATATTGTTCTGATTGTTTGGAGTGGAATAGATCTGCACAAGAAGAAAGTGAAACTAAGTGTGAGGAGGAAGGGGCTGACAGTCTACGTTTCTTAAAATATATATATTTTGTTTAGCCAAATTAGTTAAACATGGATGTTGAAGCAAATCACATCTGCTGGAATGTTATTGTTTCAGTTGAATAAATCTATTTAAATTGTTATTATTAAGGTAATGATTATTTTTCTCCTTCCTAAGTACAACAGAAAAGTTGTCCAAATATGAATGATTAACCTATTAAACTGGGGATAAAAAAACTAATATGAAAAGTTATTTTAATAATCTTCATCTACTTGCATATTAAAGTTATACCAGCAAGAATTAGTCTTTATGTAGAAAACTAGGATTTAAATCAAGCCTTACTGACTAGTGATTTAAATCGTGATTTAAATCAAATCCACCCTGATGCATATAAATGGATGAAAAGCGTGGGAGTGTAAACGAAGCCTGTGGTGATTTGTCACTGCTGATTTTGTCATTCTCATGCGACTGGATTGTCCAAATCAGGCAGCATGACTGGGTCATTGAGGTTGGGTTATGACCCTGGCAGTTGAAGAAAACGGGGAATTCTTCCATGAGTAGAGTCTCCACAACATACAAGGATGGTCTGATTGCTAGCAGGTACACCAAACATCTGTTTAGATTGGAGTTAGTATTTATGAGGCTTAGATGTATGCAGCTACAGCAAACTATCCATTGCAATGATGAATTCAGGAAACGCAATGCTTACTGTGACTACTGGAGCTGATAAAATAGATCAAAAAACAACTTTCGATGTATAACTGGCACAGACCTTTAGGGGGAAAAAAACCTGCAGAAATGGGCATGTAGAGCTAATATACCTGCTATCAAAAGCTGTCAAAGCAATGTCACTTACTGATCTTCTAGGCAAAGCCATGTAAACAAAATGATCCACTATTACCCTCTAGAGAACAGACTTCTTTCCCTGCCACCCATCTCCTTTGTTTACCTTAACAGCCCCCCCCCCTCCTTCTCCTCTCCCATGTAATGATTAGAATTTGTAAGGATTTAAAGCTGAACTCCGAGAATTCAGCCACCTTGTAAAATGTGCAGTCATACTATGAGTTAAGTCCAACAAGGTGCATGCCACCTAGTGGACTTATCTTTTAAATGCACATCTGACAGTTTTAGGGAACTCCCAGAGGATAGCTATTGCTACATTTCTGGAGCTCCAGCAGTAACCCTTCTGGTCTCAGCCCAGACTGGGGGTTGGCAGAGCAGAGAGCAGTGCCTGACAGTCATCAGCCTTCTGCATGCAGAGCACTGAGACCTGAACAATCGGCTGTGTTTGATCAATGAATGCTCAGTGTTAGAGCTGGCAGGGGACAGATGCAGCATCGCACTGATACTGCATTCACCTAGGTAAGTATAATTTTAAAAAAAAACCTAAACTTCTCTTTTAACAAGTGGTTGAATTCCTGGAGAGGAATAGTAAAGCTGTAAAGTAATTCTAAAGGTTGATTTTTTTTAAAAAAAAGTAACAATCATGTTATGCAGTACTTATCTGCTCTGTGCAACGATTTTGCACAGAGCAGCCCCGATCTGTTTCTTTTTAGGTCCCCTGCCGGCAGTTCTGGCTCCTCCCTCCTGCTGAGTGCCCCCAACAAAAAGTCTCTTGCTATGGGGGCACTGGAGCAGGCTGACTGCCGATCCACACTCCTGTAAGTAGACACTATCCATTCACACACAGAGCACAGCTTGGCCATGCCCCTAGTTCTCTCCTCATTGGCTTACTGGCTATGATAGACAGCAGACCAATGGCTCCTGCTGCTGTGTGAGCCAATGAGGAGACATTCAGGAGAGCCACTGCTCTCATGCACATTGCTGGATCAAGATGGGGCTCAGGTAAGTCTAAGGGGGGGGTGTAGAGCTGCACCCAGAAAGTTTTTTACATTAATGCAAAGAATTCGAAAATTTAAAGTACCACTTTAAATTTGTCCTTCATGTCAAGACATCCAACATTTTACAGAGAACACCTCACTATACAACCTGCAAGCAAATTTCCATAAATGCAGTGAATTAAAGACTTACCTAGTCTCTGAGAGAATTCATAGAATTTCTTTAGTTTGCCGACCAGAGGGACGACTGCTCCCCATGCCTTCTCCTGTAACTTCTCATCAGTAGCATGTTGTATTGCCTGGAAACAAAAAGATGTAATGTCAGCACTGTGAAACATACCTAAGTCTTCATTTATTTACAGCAGTGTTTCTCAACTCCAGTCCTCATGGACCCCCAACAGGTCATGTTTTCAGGATTTCCATTATTTTGCACAGGTGATTTGATCAGTTTCACTGCCTTAGTAATTACCACAGCTGTTTCATCTGAGGGAAATCCTGAAAACATGACCTGTTGGGGGTCCATGAGGACTGGAGTTGAGAAACACTGATTTACAGGGAGAGCAGCTTTATGGCTTCATGTGACGTGTTCATGTAGGTCTGCAGTGATCTGGCTTTCAGCAATCGATCACTAGAAAGGGATGTACATTCATTAAACAGCTGGACCAAAACCAAGAGCTCAGGGCAATCTTTTTATTTTTATATTATTATTATACAGGATTTATATAGCGCCAGTTTGCTCAGCACTTTATTTTTATAAAGGGATAGAATCTTTACAAGGTTTTTAGTGTTGCTGTCATACAAACTGGGAATATGTTCCTTCACCTCTTGCTGTGTGTTACAACACACAAATGCATTTTATTCAATATAAAAGGGCATTGGACAGTTTTCAGTTCTTTTTTTGTTTTGTTTTTAAACCAGCGTTTATTCTGCTTACATTTAGCCTTTCACTTGTTTCTCCTTCTCCATGCTAATGATATTTTAAATGAAACCCATTTTCATTCTACACCTCATTTTAGGCTAGTGACATAATTATTGCATCTCTGTGCTTCTCTAGGCAATGAAGGCAGATTATGTTTCATAGAAAGGGACACTACATAGCTTTCAGAAAACATCACAACACCCTGCATCAGTAACTCCTCTCAAGAGCCCTGAATCCTGATGCAAGCAGTGGGCAGTTATGCAGATATCAAAATGCCTTGATGGGTGGATGTTAGTCTGAAGGATTTGGTCTCCCTAGGCAGAGAGCATTTACATGCAGACTGCCCTAAGTAACACCAACATGTGATGCTGAGCTGCCATGACTAAAAGAGCTAAAATCCAATAAATGAAAGGGGTGGGTCAGGGTCAGTAAGGCTGGGGAGGAAACTGATCGATGTTGGAAATCCTCCATCCAGGAAAGAAGGCAGGCTCTATCTGACTTGCCGTAGCATCTGTTACATACTGTCAGAAGCTCAAAGTGTGCAGCAAAATCAAAGTATGCACCAGTGCGGAAACTGCAATGAAGTGACATCTTGCTGGTTTGGCAAACAAAGAAGTGATGCAATAGAAGCAGGTGAGTGACCTCTAGTGCATTACCTTCAGCGTCAGGATCACTAGTGTAACATGGTCCGTAAACCATTGACCATTATATCTATAGAAAAAGGTTAAAAGGGCGTGCCTGGCTTAGAACTTACCAATCACCAGGTAGGAAAGCAATAAGGAACTTGTTTGTAATAGAGAGTGGATACCATCCATCGGCTCTTCCATGTATGCTCACCATAGCCTGCATTTTACAGCCCATGGCCCTCCTAACCAGGGGTGGACTGACAACTCATGGGGCCCCTGGGCAATAGGGGATCATGGGGCCCCTGTGTCCTTGCCCAAACTCAAAAAAGCCTATGAAAAAGGTACCAGGGGCATCTCATGGGGCCCCCTACTGACCCCGGGCCTTTGGGCAGTGCCCGAGTTTCCAAATGGTCAGTCCGCCTCTGCTCCTATCCCTCTTGTATTGAACTGTATCGTTGCTGTATTGTCTCCCGTTATATTGTAAAGCGCTGAGCAAACTGTTGGCGCTATATAAATCCTGTATAATAATAAAAAGTAACCCACTGAGTGAAGACTGTGTTAGGCCATAGAGTTCTTTGTGCTTAATGCATGCAGAAGAAAGACAGTTCACAATAATGGGCTCTCCAGACTTTTTTTATGCTCTCATTCATTTTTATGGCACTCAGACAGCATCTGACTCCCAAAAACAGCACAATGCACATTTGTGAAGTACCCTGTTGTGCAGTTTTTTTTTTTTAAGCAGCTTTTTTAAATGGGCCCCAAAGAAACTGTACTCTTCATTTGTGGCTTCAAGACACAACATTAACCCCTTCACGCCCCTGGGTAAAACAAATCTAAATGCCTAAGCACAATTCTGCAACGTTGACATGTGATAGTAAAACCATCGATATCATAACTACTTTGTACATCCAGGTGGATTATACCTTGATTTTTTCAGGACAAAAATTGGGATTTCATTTGGTGGTAACTGGTAATGGATAGCTCCTGCTTTTTTTTTATTATCAAAGGAAAACTGGCCCAAAATAGTAAAAAAAAAAATTTTTTTTTTTTATTTAGCTGTGTGTTTCTTGTTACTACCATAACCTACCACCGAAGAACCCAAAATAAATTCTCCAGCTCTTGACTATCGCAGCGATACCATATATGTGTATGTTATTTGTTGTTTGTACCCGTAGTACAGCCCAGAAACAATAGTGTTGGTTTTTTTTGTTTTGTTTTTTACCTAAAACATACTGACACTGACATTAACACTAACTGACACCAATTTTTTTTTTAAATCCTGAACTTTGACCCAAACACTAACCCTGGCACTGAACTAGATCAAACCTTGATCTAGGTATTTTTCTTTATTTTTCTTGTATTTTTTAATATTTATCTTTTTTTTTTACAAACTTTTTTTCCCTCTATGCCAGGAGTTAGAGAGAGACAATGTATCTCTCTTCTCCATTCATAGAGAGAGAAAAAAACAAGGGGGCCATGCTGCACAGTGACCGATCACTGTGATAGCCAATCAGAGGCTATCAAAGCAATCATGTGACCCGTAATCAGAAGTCCTGGGTCTCGATCGTTAGAACAGGACCCGGGGCTCTCAGTGACATCGCGGTCTCTGTGCTGGGAGCGCCGGGGGGGCGCTCCCAGCACAAAAACCAGTAAGCAAATATGCGACCCCACAGAAAAAAGCCCAGTTCCGTGAGGCGGCATATTTGTGTGACATCGGCGTCAAGGGGTTAAAATGGAATTCAACAATGAGGCTGCTGACTTGTTTCTTCCTCAAGTAGCCCTCCCCTATCAAAGTTTGTCTACAAAACGGACAGAATTTTACATTAAACAGAGAAAACTGGATTTCTCTTCTGCTTCTAGCTCTTGGCTGATAATTATTCACCTAGTTCTAACTGTAACCCCCACCCTAACCTTACCCAAGCCTAACAGCTTTTTTTTTTTCCATAGACCAAAGCTCTAGTCTGATCATATCGCTCTGTACTCTCTAATATTGCCTAATCCATATAGTAAGCGCTGCCCTGCACTAATCATAATCCACCCTGATCTTAACCATATCCTCTATAATGCCTTATAACAAAAGAAAGCTTGCTCGACACAATCTGTATACACCTGTACAGTGGAACTCATTTATAAAGCCTACGTTTACCTAAAACTAAAAACAAAAAATCAGCACAAGGGATACAACGTACAGTAAGTAGGTTGTGTCCCTTGTGCTGATTCTTTTTCTCTTAGGAGAAATCTTCCCCCTCTTACCATCCTTCTCCGCCCTCCACCACAGTCTTCTAGTGAAGTGGGGGTTAATACAACTAAAAGGCTGTCTCATCAAGAGAACTTGACTATACCTGACCCCCCACCCAGATCCACCATTCTTAGAAGCTGTACTACAGCTTCTATGAATGACTCAATATCTGTGAATGTAGGGGGCGGAGCTATCAACCATCCGCCCATCCCCTATTCATAGAATTGAAAGATTATGCCAGTGAATGGTAGCATGGAGGAATATTTCTCCTACAAGAAGAAGAATCAGCACAAGAGACACATCATACTATATGTAAGCTTTGTCCCTTAAACTGATTTTCATGTTTTTAGATTTTAGCTAAACTTAGGCTAGGTATTTAGATATGGAACCATTAAAAATGTCATAAAAAAGGAGCATATGTAGGTAGGAGAAATTATTAAGTTGGGCAGCACAGTGGCTAAATGGTTAGCACTTCCGCCTGGCAGTACTAGGGTTGTTGGTTCGAATCCCAGTCACGGCACCACCTGCCTGGAGTTTGCATGTTCTCCTTGTGCCTGAGTGGGTTTCCTCTGGGTACTCTGGTTTCCTCCCACACTCCAAAGACATGCTGGTAGGTTAATTGGCTCCTGTCTAAATTGTCCCTAGTATGTGTATGTATGGATGTGAGTTAGAGACCTTAGATTGTACGCCCCTTGAGGGTTAGGGACTGATGTGAATGCATAATATATATGTAAAGTGCTGCGTAAACTAATGGTACTATATAAGTACCTGAAATAAATAAAATAAATGAAGTTGAATGTGTGAAGAGCATTGGGATAAGGTTGGCATTTATAGTCTCCAAGAAAGAGCCCCACCAAGATTTATAAAGCAAATAAGTTATAAAGAGACAATGAGGTTATTGCTAACCACAGAACTCAGTCTTTTGACAACAAATCTGGCCTTGAGAAATATTCATTATAAGCTGGTTGGTGGCTGTGGGAAAAAACGTTTTCTTGTTAAAAAAAAAAAAAAGCGCTTTAAGAAATAATACAGTTTAAAAAAATTAAACACATTCACCTCTCGGATCTCCAGGCCCGCTCCTCGATACGACTGTAAATCATCCAGGATTCCTTCAGCATCTTTTAATACTACATTCACCTGATTATAAACATCCTTTTCGGACTCTGTAGGCTGAGCATCTGAGAGGCATCAAATCACATGACTGTTAGCTGGCATAATAGGACTATAAAAGCCAACCCCACCAAGAACTGACATTTCAGTTTCGCATTGTTGCCAACAAGGTGGATCACATGCTGGTTTCATGCATCTTTTAGTTACTTCATCTATATAATAACATTGCCTCTACCTAGGTGCTGTGGTTATTACAAAAATGAATGATGGAGTCCTCCTCTCCCAATGGGTCCTAGGCAGAAAAACTCCAGGGAGTTCAGCTCTTGAAGGATGGCAACATTGTTGATGCCCTGGAGGAGGCCACAAACACTAGCCACAAACTACTGGCAGGAAAACTGACTACAGGAGCTTCCAGTAAATATATAAATGGAGATTTAACACTCATGTGCCTATTCAAAACTGAAAAATCACTTTTACATGGAGTTGGCTTTTGACAAGAAAAAAAATGTCAGAAGAAGACTGGCGAAGCAAGCAATTCTAACTAATGTATCAAATCAACTACCCCAAAGAAGACAAATTGCTAAACAGGAGCATATGCAAAGCTAGGACAGATTACTAGGCTGAAACTAGTCACGCTGAACAGTACATGGGGGCAATAGTAACACTTGTATTCTAAACTAAAAACACACAATACATAACCTCAATATGTCTTCATAGTAAATAATTGAATATCCCTTATCAGGTTCGTGTATTTCTAATCTGAGTTCAAATTTTAAAGCTCAATTTATATCAGCTAAATAAATTCCAAGTGCATTAAAACAAAACAGTGATCAAAACATTTCTTCCTAAAGCAGCCACAGCCTGAATAGAAAAGCCTGTCCTCTGCCAGAATGCTGCAGAAGACCCTTGCTCTCTGTGTGGAAACAGTGGTCTTTCTGTAGAGGTCCGACACACCTAAAACTCTACAATAGGCAGATACGCTCCAACTCCTAGATAATTGAAGAGCTCTATCTGATTTAAACTGATAGTTCCGTTGGACTTTAAAATGTTACCCCTCTAGAGAGGAGTGAACCCACTGCCTTGTCTATTGAAATCATCTTTTTAAGCAAACCTTGGCCAACATGTCTTGGAGAATCAAGCATCTGAGTTGAACAGTTTTGACTGATCACGGATGTTTTCTCTATAGAATGAGTGTCGCTTGGAATGCCCTCTTACCATTTCCCTGCTTCCTCCAATGGCATAAACATGCAAGCTTGGGTAATCCAAACATATATGTTTACGCAAAGACCTTTAGAAAGAAGGATCTTTCAGTAGTCAGAATACATATACCTCAGTCTAATATCTATGGCTAGCTTAAAGCGGAACGTCACTCAAAAAGTGAAGTCCTGCCGGTTTTATTGTGTCACTCAGTCTGTAACAGAGTTACAGTTTTGTTATATTTAAATTTTTTTGGGGGGTACCAATTTTTATCAGTACTTGCTCCCACTTCCAAAATCCTTGCCTAGACAAGGATGACATCCCTTGCCCTGGCCCCTCTCTTCCCGCAGCATGCTGGGACATGTCACATCTCCCAGGAGTCTGCAGCACCATACCCAAAGTGAGAGCGAGCTTGTGCATGTGCAATGGGGAGAAAGCAGAGTATTCCTCAAGAAACCACAGCCAGGCCCAAAATCCAAGATGCAGTGGTGTGAATCCGCAGTGGTGAGAACCACTGGTTGCAGGAAGACAGTGCAGAAACCCCAAGCTCTGGTAGGTACCTGATTTTTAAAAGTCAGCAGCTATAGTATTTGTAGCTGCTGAAAAAAAAACAAAAACAAACTTAGGTTTCTCCTTAAGGACTCTGATTTGATCAGAAGAGGATCTAAGCAGAGCAGGCGGATGACAGGTCCGTGGCCATGCAGAGAATACGGACAGAGCCTGTTCTGCTGGTGGCCAATAGTAACTGGACTGTCTGTTTACACCTGACTAACCTCTGATCTGTTCCACCTACACAAAAGGTGAAGGACCCCTTCAGTTTCTTTTAATGGACCGGACAGAAGGCAGGCGCACGTAAACAGTCCGTTTACACACGCCAGTCCGAAGGGATAAATGGACCATCCGATCGCGACCACCTGAAAAACTGAAAAGGTGGACCTGATCAGGTCGACCATGTGAAAGGGACCTATGTGCCATTTCAGCCCCCCTTTTTTTTTTAGCTTTCAATAGTGTGGGGAAGAATTAGACACCCTGTTGGGTTTCTACTGCTGTCCAGAGCTCCATTGGAGAGATTTCCCCTCATTTTCCTGATACTGTGATGGTTTCAGCAGACAGGAATTGAGGAAAAAAAAAAAAAAGCATCACATTTTTATCTTTAGAGCCTCTGTTGGCTTTATAATAATGTCTGTGTCCCTGTTGTCAAATTCCATCCAAAAGCATGGTGAGTGGAATTCAGAAAAAAAAAAAGAATAGGTAAGAGTCATCATTTCTGTCTTATTTGTTCTTATTTGTCTGTATCCCCATTGGAATGACTTCCCTTTACTTCAGGTCAATGTGACACCAAGATAAAAAATGTCATCAAGACCGGAACAAAAAGTAATAAACTATAAGATATTCTAACCTTCCCCACTCTACTAAATACATGTGCTTTTGTTGCAAACTCTGTCCCCACAGGAGAGATATCCTAACATCATTGCCATCTCTGTCCCCAAAAGAGAGATCTCTCAAGACTTGCTGTATATGTCCCAAGCAAAAAAGTGAGGGCAAATTTCCCCTCCGGGAGACAGTCTCTCACTCTTCCTGTTTATATACATAAAGTTTTGGTTGGATTTTTTGTTTTTTACCTATGCTAACAGAAACAAGGTTTAAACACTCGACACAACTAACTCACTAAGACTAGTTCTACTACCAAACAATTCCATATCAGTGGTCATATTCTAACCTGAGCTCCTCAAATGTATTTTTGGAGGATATGCTTTGCTTTGTTCAATTGCAAATGTTCCTTAAAGCTCCCGTTCTTCGATACTTCTAAAACCACTTAGGCTCCTTTCACACTATGGTTTTTCAATTAGTGTGATTCTGCCTGCAATTTGAAAAACCGCTGTAAAAAAGTGTGAAAACACGTGTTCGCGAATTCAGGTGGCGGGGTGTTTTTGCTGAGATCGCGGTGCATTTTTCCGCTCCGCGATCGGGCAAACAAAATCACAGGATGCTCGATGCCCAAAAAAAGTTTCCGCGTGTTTACAGCGTGTTTTCAAATTCAGAGATTCTGCCTGTGATTTGAAGAACCCTAGGGTGAATGGAGTCTTAGACTAACACAAACCGTAGTATTAGGGTGGCACCTATAAGCAAGATTACCTGTTGGCTTCTAATATCTCTCAAAAGACGACAATAGGGGGTGATTTCCTTGTAATTGTCTCCCCTCCCCACAAGGCCATAACAAAGACTTTCTGCTTCTTTTTTTTTTCTCTTTACTGAACATTATGCCAGACCATTAGGGAGTATGACACCTTCAATTGGCTTGGTGAAGTCTGTGGTGACAAGCCACACTGGGAATTATGGAAAGAACAAATCTAGACTGGGGACCCTGAGAGATCAGAGAAACCAGCAAGTAGTACCTTAACTTACCAGTAATCCTCCAAGTAGAACTTTTAGTTCTAGGCTAATACTAATCAATCATTTTCATCTGGCAGTCTATGGAGTTGCATAAATTAATTCTGCTTGATTTGCAGATAAATTAGTTCAAATGAAATAGATGTATGAATCAAAATGTAGGCGATTGCTCCAGACACTGCAAATCTTACCCACTTGGGCCTAAAATATAACTTTCATTGCAAGATATTACTAAAATATTGCCATAAATCTTAATATTTTTTACGTGGCTGAATACTAACAGCGAGAGAATAGCTGTATCTAGAGGAGACTATCCTCACCTACTGCTTGAATACGTCTCATTCTCTAATCTGAGCTTGCCATTCTCAGAATCCAGGATTGTACCCTATACTGAGATCACTCCGAATCATTGGGGAAGATTTACTAAAACTGGTGCACTCAGAATCTGGTGCAGCTGTGCAAAGAAACCAATCAGCTTCCAGGTTTTATTGTCGAAGCTTAAATGAACAAGCTGAAGTTAGAAGCTGATTGGCTACCATGCACAGCTGCACCAGATTCTGAGTGCTCCACTTTTAGTAAATCTCTACAATAATCTAGTAGCCGATTAAGCTTATTGCTTTCCCCCAAAAAACTACACAATATAACATGGGGCTCAAAAACTCTCCAACATAACCATTTTCATAGAGGCATATTTGTTACCCATTTGATATTTTGTCACACAATCCACCCATGACAAAGGCTCAGCTTTTGAGGCAAAATATGCTAGGGGTTATGTTTCACATGACTCACATATGCCTTTAAGTGTTCTTTGTATTTTGTCTCTTCTCCTCCCAGGGGCGGGCTGACCATTTGGAAACTTGGGTACTGCCCGAGGGCCCGGGTCAGTAGGGGGCCCCATGAGATGCCCCTAGTAACTTTTTCATAGGCTTTTTTGAGTTTGGGCAAGGACACGGGCCCCATGATCCCCTATTGCTTTGGGGCCCCATGAGTTATCAGTCCACCCCTGGCTCCTTCCTTTCCTCTGGTTAGTTCATGCTGTATAGATAGCCCTCCCCCTTTCCCAGTAAGGCATTGCAGCTCTAGCTTCATGTCATGAAGCAGATCACATTATGATCTTTTTGCCTATCCGATGTTCATTGTTGTACGATTCTCTCAGTTTATGGAATAAATTTCACAAGATCTATAAGGTGTCATCTGATCGAGTCACTGCCTGTGTTATTCAACTAAGATTGGAGTTATCGCTATCTCATCACAACTAAGTTACAGAGATCACACTTTCAATGCTTAGATTGGAGAGACAGAACACTGGGTTTCTGGGTTATCTTGGCACTTTAATGTTGTTATAGTTTTTCGGGTGAAGAAATCAGTGTATTCATTTACTATATTATGAAAGTCAGAGTGTGCTCATTATAGGGTACAATACCACATTTTGATACAAGATTCTGGAAACAGCGTGAACTTAGATTACAGAAGACTTGTAATCAAGTAGTCGGCGATGATAGTGTGCTCCAGCTCTTGCGCTCCCTGTTAGTATCCAGCCACGTAAAAAAATCTTTTAACATTCTTGTTGTTTGTACAATGTGAATCGTTACTGTCAAGCTAATATGCATTACTCATTGAATTTCATTTTAATTACCTTTCTTGTCTCTAATGACTTATGGATACACTCTGCAACTTTTCCATATGTTGACTACTTTATATATTTGTACAGGTTAAGCCATGTATCCTACAAAATTGAAATAAAAACTTACTGCAAGTGAGAAATATTTTAAAGATTTCTGATAATATTGTAGTTAAATCTTGCAACGAACGTTATATTTTTGGCCCAAGTCGGAAAGTTGTGCGGTGATTTGAGCACATCACCTACATTTTGGCTCATACTGTTACATTCCCACACGGCTATTTCAGGATTGATTATTGAGAATCAGGCATTTGTATTTAGACACAAAGTATTTACCTAGGTATATATACACAACACTGCACGGTATGTAGCAACCAACATTGCTTAAATGTACTTAATAAAAGTCAATCACTAAACACAGTGAGTAATGAAATGACATATGAATGAGACTACAATTAATGAAACAGGTTGACTTTACTCCATATCTTTAAAAAAACAACCCACACGACACTTGCAGTGGACTAACCCCAATAACCCCATCAATTGAAAGAATAATTGTAGGTCCTTTGTGTTCATGGGAAATAAAAACAGAGAGGACAGGCCTAGAGGCTCAGAAAAGCACTGGCTTGGAGGAATTTTGAAAGCTGCAGAAGACTGCTATGGAAAATGAGAAAAGGCAGTAAGATGGTACAGGAAGTCACCACTAGAAACAAAGCACACTGCATGCAAAAAACAACAGATTACAATATGTGGCAGAATTTTAAACTAATCTTTGTATCAAGACTTGTACACTTTGTCTATTACGATGTACGGACAAGAATTGGTCATGTAGATCGCACATTATAAAACAAGAGTGAATATTCCTTATGGCCGTTTTTCAATTTTGGACCCCAAACAACCTGAAGGGATTTTATTCCAGGATTTCTGATAGTTATAGTGAAAAACACAGGTTCATTTACAGGGACAAATTAAAGGAAACTGAAAATCTGATTCGGTGTGGGTCCTGAGTACTGGAGTAAATAAAAACAAAACAAAAACCATGCAGAATACAGTACCAGGTCAAGTTATTTAAGACCAAAATCCTAAATAGAGTAGGTACTTTAGCGACTGGGTATTGGTTATGCTGTCACGTGATCACTAGGACCAAATAAGAATCACTTTGATTCATCCCAGAAGCCCCAAGGAAAGAAGGGAAAGAACAATAAAGCTTTCAATTTCCTGGACCGCTGGGCTGGCTGAGTGGGCAATAACAACTAATCACCCACAGAGGTAATTGCGACAGGGACAAGGGATAGGGGAGGGAGAAGGGTGGTGCTTTTTGGAAAAGTTGAACTTACGCTTTAATGGAATTGGCTAGCCATGAAATGTGGAAAAGGTTGAAGGTCACAAAGATACATTTTTAGGAGACAGGTAAGCTATTCTTGAATCTTTACCTATTTCTTTAACATGCAAGTCTGCAGGGTAAAATATAAGCTATTATCTTTGCTTTCTGCATAGAACACACATTCCTCAACAACTTCCAAACAATAACTGGGATGGATAAAAGGTAAGTACCAGTGTACAAATTTTTAAACTCAAAATTCTAAACCAGAATATCAAAATAATTAACTGCATAATGCGAAGAGTTTTACCCTTTACCTGCCCCCCTCAGACATTGTTGTTCTCCCACAACACATTGTGCTCTGTCAATGGCCATGGAGATCCTGTCATTTAATTGCCCCACTCTGTGAATGAAGGTGGAACAGTTGAATGAAAAAATCTCCACTGTCCATATGCAGAACATGATGCAATGTGGGAGAATGGCAGTACGAGGTCACTTACCCCCAGGTTCACATCTCTGCGGTCGTGCAAGCCACGTTTTACACGGGCACGAGAGCACATTCATTTGAATGGACTCCCGTGCCACGCAGGGAAGAAGTCCCTGCACTCCTTTGGAAAACGCAGCCCACACGGAAACCTCTGTTCCCAGTATGGTTGAGTTTTCCAGTGCGGGCGGCGTGCCATTAGAACTAATAGCACCTGCCCACGGGTCCACAATTCTCTATGCAGGTGGTGCGGCTGCACGGATTTTCGTGCGAATCCGCAGCGGCACCAACCGCACAGATGTGAACCTAGGGAGAATGGCAGAGAAGGCAGAAGGGGGGGAGAGGGGTACAGCTCTTCACACTAGCAGCGCCAGAAGACAGCTGCTCAGAGAAGTATCTTGAGTTGCAGTATCTAGCATTAGATCAAAATTTAAAGGTTTGTCTACACAACCTACTAAGCAAAAAGCAGGGAAAACTATTTGTTTCAATATTTAAGTCTTGATACAGACCAGTCTAAAAAAAAAAAAAGTTACCAAAAGTGAAACATACAAAAATTGCCAAAGACAAGAAGCCAAAAACATTAAATGAATAAGCTTTGAAAAATCCCACAAGAAAGTTAAGGAATGAAGGACACAACATTTTCATTATAAAAAAACATTGATATGAATAAAACATAGAAAGAGCTTCCCAGATTTTTACAAACTGACACAAAAGAAAAAAAAGTTTATAGCAAGGAACCAACATTGTCCAATATGAAATACACCATGCCTATCTTTTTATGTGAACTTTTGGAAGTTAGTTTCAAATATCATTAACCAGAAGATCTGGCTAGTTTAATTAAAGAAATTCAAAGAGCAAGGTAACTAAATTCTACTAAAATAAAAAAAAAAAAAATGTAATTTTATTAAAGTCTGTTTTCTTAACTTTAAAAAGTCCCTTCAATTGCTCTCAGACTCCTCCAAATCAAATTTTTCAGCTACTGTGATCTGACTTGCTGTTAGAGGGTGACTACATTCGTTCGCCATGATCCCACTGTATGTAAAAACATAGCCACCTCTCTTGCCCGCTCCTTAGATGGACTATGGCTGCGGTGAACATGCACCGCTCGTCTCAAAAATAATAGAAATGAGTAAAGGAGCAGTTCAGGAGCTCACGGAGGATATTAATGGGAGCCGAAAAACACAGTAAAAAACTGTTTAATGAAGAATAGGCTGCAGGGCCATTAAGTGGGTAATAAACTCTGCTTTAAAACTTGTCCTTACAGGGAAGTGTATAATAAACCTTACCTATAGGTACAGTGAATGTCTCCTCAACTTGCACCTTAAGGAGACATTCACAACTTCGGCAGCCAGTGAAACCACCGGCAGGGGCGCAATGTGCTGTGTATTGAGGACCCATTGAGTGTGCCATCAGTTCATAGCACTGTGCCGCAATCATGGCTCATCGTAGCTCGGTCATTCAAACTTGCAGAGGGGGACGGTTTTTTTTTTTCTAGGAAGATTTTACTTCCGCTTTAAGTAGTGGATGTGTATGGAATATTTTTTAATAATATGTATATTGTTTAGTGTCAATTTCACTCATGCTAAATAATAGGAATCTGAGCTCTCTCCAGCCGCCTTAGCTTCGGCCTTGTGTATTCCATCAAGCATCTTGGGGAACTCTTATGAGGAGAACTTTCAGGCAAAGCTAATTGGCTGGTACTGGCAAAATGTCACTGCTCTGGGGTCTCCTGGTGTATATTATATGACCAGAGCATTGACAAATTAAGAAATAGCCATCACTCCAAGGTACAAATGGAAGGATATCTCAAAACTGGGACATAATCTGGTGCAGCTGTGCATGGCAACCAATCAGTGGGCAGCACAGTGCTTAAGTGGTTAGCACTTCTGCCTGGCAGTACTAGGGTCGTTGGTGTGAATCCCAACCGTGGCACCACCTGCCTGGAGTTTGTATGTTCTCCCTGTGCCTGCGTGGGTTTCCTCCAGGTACTCCGGTTTCCTCTCACACTCCAAAAGACATGCTGGTAGGTGAATTGGCTTCTGTCTAAATTGTCCCTAGTATGTGTATGTATGAATGTGAGTTAGGGACCTTAGATTGTACACCCCTTGAGGGTTAGGGACTGATGTGAATGTACAATATATATGTAAAGTGCTGCGTACATTGACGGCACTATATAAGTACCTGTAATAAATAATCAGTTTCTATCTTCAGTTAAGCTTTGAAAATAAAAGCTAGAAGCTGATTGGTTGCCATGCACAGCTGTTCCAGATTTTTTCTGCTTCGGTTTTAGCAAAATCTCCTCACAATATTTACCAACAAATCACATGGGACCGATGCAACGTGAGATGGCCTTTTACGATGTTTCTTCAATACTGGGTGCTGTCATTTTCTTTTTACGTAGACTGAGGTACAATCGCTCCATGCTAGTTATTTATTGTGTAAGTAAGCTTCCAACTGTGAAATCAGTCTGTATATGCAGTAAAACATGCTTGTTATATTCAACGTGGAACCTAAGGCGTTAATCCCCTGCACTGTGTAAAAAGGCTGTTTGATCCTATCTTCTCTGATCTCCCCCTTCTCCTGTCTCCAATCCATCTGCCATAGTTAGAGCAGCAGTGGGAAGTCTGCACATGTTCTGTTTGGTGTGTATTGCGAAAGGGTTTTTTGAGTTTTTCTGTGAGGGCTCATATTTTCAGCCAATCAGCGCTGTCCAAACAGAGGGTCAGGGGTTATGCAGCCTCACAGGACAGTCAGGGGAGAATGAAAACTCCTCCTACAAGATCAACCAGAGCTCGGCTGGACACTGATAGAAGTCACAAGACTGCTATATACTGCTGATGACAAAAGGTATTTAGTAGTTTATATTTACTAAAATGTTCTGTGTAAGACCGGATATAGTGAATGCAGGTTCCGGGGTTTAGTAACACTTTAAGGTGTTCATTAAGCGAATAATGTGTGGTAAGAGATACATAAAGCTCAACTCCAGCTTTCTGTCACTTTAAAATAGTTTGCTTGGACCAATTTGGTCCAAATGAACTACTACCTTCACTGACAGATGCATCAGTTTTGAGGGCTGTATAAACTGTGTGTAGCATCAACTACATGGAGTATAGAGTGCTGTGTTCTGGCAGAGAGGCAGGGACTTCCCGTTCCATTCCTAGAACATAATTGCTCAGCAATCCATTGAAAACTTTGTATTTTCTGAATGAATTGAATCTAAAGGTGTTCCCTCACTTTGAAGAAATTTTCTCTCATTTCCTGTTCTGTCTACAGTACATTGTGATGGGGGACAATAGATAGAAAAAAAAAATGACAGAGGTTTTCACTATTCTCTACTTCACCCAAAATTAAAAGAAAAGTTCTGGGTTTTATTATGAAAAACCACTACCTGAGATCTGTAAAAAGCAGGGAAGCTCTAAATGTAAAAAAACACAAATTATAGCAACAAAATCAATAAAACTATTCAATAGTGATCAATAAAACAGTTTGATTATTGCTCCAATAAATGAATGTGCAAAGAAAAAACTGCTAAAACTGCACTCTGCATTCTTTACAAGCAACACAGACTGTAGACAAGGAAACTAATGTAGAACATACATGACTCTTCACCTGTAGTAATAGAACAATGAAAATCTTCCACTGAGATCAGTTTAGGGACAGTTTTTACATTTAAATGCACACAAGTTTATGCATCAGAGAAATCTGTGACTATATTCGCGGCTATAGGAAATTTAAATGACTTGGGTATTCCTATCTGTAGCAAGAACTACATACTGCAAGGGGTTGGTATCTAACAAAAGAACATACATTCCATTGCTGTAAATTGCTTCCAGCGGAGTTCCTGTTTCTTCCTGCTGGAGGCCACCATTTTGTTGAAGCCCAGAGCAGTCACTTCCAGTCACTGAGAACTCCTCCCCCACCCCCCTCTTTGGTCTCAAAAACTGTATGTCACTTTCTGAAATTAAAATATGTGCATTTCCAGCCTTGATTTTATGTCTTGGCTCAACTATAGGGGAAGGTTGACAGAAATTTAGAGCTTGGTCACATAGTGCTGCCACTAAGAAAGGAGACAGAATCAGGGAGATCTGAGCCTCATCGCGATCCAGCGATGTGAATGACAGCCTCGGCTGTCCTGGGCCTCTTCATTGGCTGAGAAAGCAAATGCGAGCCGTTTGTTCACGCTGCTGTCAATCACAGCCAGTCAGCCAATAAGGAGAGAGGGGAGGATGGGGGGGGGGAAGCCGTGACTCCATGTGTGAATGGACATATGGAGCAGCAGGTGCCCCCATAGCAAGCTGCTTGCTGTGGGGGTACTCAACAGACAGGAGGAGCCAGGAGAGCCTACAGGAAACCCGAGAAGAGGAGGATCCGGGCTGCTCTGTGCAAAACCACCGCACACAGCAGGTAAGTATAAACAGGTTTGTTATTTTAAAAAAAATTAACCTTTAGAATTGCTTTAAAAGGTGAAGTGTGCGAATGCATAAAAAACAAAGATGTACTCATTTGCAAGCAGCTGCCCTCAAGAACTAAAAGATCACATGACCGCTGATCAATCAATTCTTAGTCTTCCTGGAGCAGATTGCAATAACTGTCAGTCACCGGCTCTCTTTTCTCCCCCTCCAGCACTCACTGGAGCATCGGGCTGGGGAGGGGGCAGGAGTGGTTGAAGAAGTCTGAGCCAGCTGCTGATCAGACACCTGAGTGGATCCCAACATAAGCTTTAGCACAGGGCTTAAAATTTCAAGTCCTGAGCTACTAGCCAGGCCTTAAGAGTTACTCGCCACCAACACGTACACACAAACAGAGACACCTGTACACACACACAGACATGTACATACACACACAGAGAGACACCTGTACACACACACAGACATGTACATACACACACACACACACACACACACACACACACACACACAGAGAGACACCTGTACACACACACAGACATGTACATACACACACACACACACACAGAGAGACACCTGTACACACACACAGACATGTACATACACACACACACACAGAGAGACACCTGTACACACACACAGACATGTACATACACACACACACAAACAGAGACACCTGTACACACACACAGACATGTACATACACACACACACACACACACACACAGAGACACCTGTACACACACACAGACATGTACATACACACACACACACACACACACACAAACAGAGACACCTGTACACACACACAGACATGTACATACACATACACACAGAGACACCTGTACACACACACAGACATGTACATACACATACACACACACACACATACACACAAACAGAGACACCTGTACACACACACAGACATGTACATACACACACACAAACAGAGACACCTGTACACACACACACAGACATGTACATACACACACATACACACAGAAACACGTACATACACACACACACATACACACAGAAACATGTACACACATGCACAGAGACACATGTATACACACACACACACACACACATACAGACACAAGTATACACACACAGGCAGGTACAGACACGCATACACACAGATACATGTACATACACAGAAATACACAGACACATGTACAGATACACACAGACACATGTACATACATACACAGACATGTACATACATACACAGACATGTACACACAGACACATGTAAGTACATACACACAAATACATAGATGTACATGCACACACACAGACACATGTACACACACATATATGTACATACACGCAGACACATGTACATGCATACACTGACACACACACAAATAACTCCTCCCCCCCCCATAAAAAGCTGCAGTACCTTGTTGTTCACTCACAGAGCCGGGTACTGCACTCTAGGGGGAGGCAGAGAGCACAGCACACACTCCTTCCTTTGCTTTCACTGCGCTCAGCTATTGAGCAGTCTGACGGCTCCCAGTGCCAATGACAGATTCGGTCTGAGCTCCGAGCCTGCTCAGCAAGACGGCCCTGGGGGGGACACTCGCCCCCACCATAATTTCCACTCATCATTGGTGAGCGGAAATTTCAAGCCCTGCTTTAGCCCACTATGAGCTGATTCTGGATCAAAGCAGAGCATAAATAAGTGCCCTCCTGTGACCCAGAAGAGAAGTATGACTAAAAAATACTTGGCCATACTTCTGTTTTAGGGATTTTTTTTTTAGCCTGTAGAAGTTTACAGGCATATTAGAAGAGATGCATTTAGAAACTGGAATAAAAAAAAAAATCACCACCAAAGCACTCTTTAGAAAGGCTTTTGGACAGAAAAAATGCTGGATGTGACTAAATGGATGCAAACGCACCTAAGCACTAGACGCGTTTATCGTTTGAGCATTCATTCCAATGGGCAGAATAAATTATTATTCTGGCCAATGAAATACATAAATGCTCAAAAGCCCATCGTGCCTAAATGCGTGTGCAAATCGAGGCCTTGGAAGCATTATTTAAGCAGCTTTTCTCCTGCCAGGAGAAAAGGTGTTCGAGGGAGCTAAGAAAACACAGTGTGAATGAGGCATTAAAGTGGTTCTAAAGGCTGAATGTTTTCTTAATGTGTCACTAAACCCACAACAGTAAAATCAGTCTGTATATGCAGTAAAGCATGCTTGTTATACTCACTGTGGAACCTAAGGGGTTAATCCTCTGCATTGTGTAATAATGCTGTCTGATCCTGACTTCTCTAATCCTCCCCTTCTTCCAGTGTCCCCCTCTTATCTCCTACCAAGACATATTGTGTGAAGACACTAAGCACATGCTCAATTTGGTGTGTATTGCTAGAGAGGTTTTTTTTTTTCCTTGGGAGAGTGATCAGCACAGGGCCAGTCAACACTGTCCAGACAGAGGTCAGGGGCTCTGCATCCTTCTAGCGCAGAAAGAATATTCCTCCTACAAATTTTACCCACTGCTCTGCTGAACACTGACAGAAGTCACAAGACTGCTCTAACTGCTGATGGGAAAAGGTATTTAGCAGTTAATATTTACTAAAATAATTGTATTTCCATGTTCTGTATCCTGGGTTTCTTGCATTCTATGTATGAAGGTAAAAATACCTTCAGTGCGCAGCTTCCCCCTAAGCCATCCCCACTGGCTTCCACTGCTGTCACTCGCAGCCTGTGAGGAAAGAGCGGGGGGCATGGCTGAGCCACGTTCTGCGGTGTCTTATAGACCCATAGAGCGGGGCTTGAGAGCAAGCACGCACCAGTGCTCCACTGCAAGCAGCTTTCTATGGGGGCACTGCTGGGGAGGAAAGGAGCCAAAGCGCCAGCAGGGAACCTAAGAAGAGGAGGATCAGCGTTGCTCTGTGTAAAACCATTGCACAGAGCAGATGAGTATAATGTGTTTACTATTTTTAAAAAATAGAAGCTATGTAACAATTGCTTGAAAGCTGCATGTAAACAAATAGGAATACATCATATGCCCCAAAATATGGATGAAAGATAAACTGAACTGTGTGGGCAGGTCTGGCTGCATGAAAGCTTTCATGCTGACTCCTACTATGATCAGAAATCCATTAGGAAGATGCAATATACATTTACCCTTGGAGATTGTTGATGGTAATAAGTCTAAGAAAATCTATCCGAAGCCAAGAGTTTCATCAATTCAAAAAAGACATTACAGTTCTGGGTGGGCACTAGAAAGGACCGATTCACCTGTGACCTACAGATGACTCTATATCGGCTGTTACCAAATGCTTCAGTTATGGGTAGAAGCTGAACTCTTAATTCCCAACCAGTTTTCCCATAATTCGAGGAGACTCCAGGCTATAACAAGACTAAGTTCCAAGCTCTGACCACCTGCTGCATCTATTACAAGGCAACTATTGGTTTTCTCTATTTACTTATCACAAAAAATTCTAAGAGCACTGACGTACCCTCGCTTAGTTATCAAACTACTAGGTGGGAAGCAGATTCAGAAACTCCATAACAAAACATTGACAACCGGAGCTGTCTCAAAATATAGAAAGTTGGTGATTGGTTTCACAGGTCTCAGCACAAAATTATATACTTTTTTTAAATACAGGCTCCTGTAGGGAATTCGTTTCTGCTACTACTTGTCCTAGTGATGGTGCCCATCGATGTAGGAAGAATCTCTCCAATGATGACACATACCGCTATAAATCACCTTTTTTGCCAGTAGAGTAGGAAAGGTTTAGAACCTATTCCAGGCTTTTGTTGATGGGTTCCCATTGGGAAGATCCACCTTAATTCCTGTTCCAAGGACAGTACCCCATGGGAACCCTTTCCATACAATCCAAAACGAAGAAAAGTTATGACTGCAGTTACACTCCGAGGAGTGGGAAAACCTGATTCCAACAGTGGAAGATTTCAAAGTTCTGGTTAAAAGGACAGACACAATGCAGACAGACAGGGAGTGCAAAAAGCAAACGCAGTCTACGGCAGGCAGAGAGAAAAAAAAGATATATAAAATCATATTCTCACTTTCAAAATCAAGGAAAAAATTTGGCCCTTGCTCAAGATCTGTGCATGTCAAAACTTTAAGTAGGTTCCCCATGTTAAGACACCTGTTAAGACAAGAACGAGAAAAAAAAAGATAAAGCATGGATGAGACAAGAACACCCTATATACAGAAGGGAAAAAATAAGTATGAATGTTGAAAGTTTGGAGCACGGTGGCCACAGAACCAGAGGAACATATAGATGTTAGACCTTGCCACCAAGATTTCCACCAGTTTTCTTGTGAACCTTTTGCCAGTGATGCTGTACAGTGCGTGCAAAACATCGCAGAACTCAACTACATAGCTAAAAATGTATTTCAAATGCTTAGCTTGGTAAGAGGACTCAAAGGTTTATGGATATTCTCACACTGAATTTAAGTTTTCTCTTTATGGTCAAGGACAAAGATGGTTTCAGAAGCCACCTCCTACATCAAACCCATATAAGCAAAAAAAAAAAAAAAAACCCCTCCCTACCCCGCTCCAACTTATAGAACGTTTTCTCTTATACCCAACGGCTCACACTGGATAAATGACACGGTGAAACACTGGCTATCTGTTCATATACCCCTGACCAATTGGTGGGGTTTTATCTCTTACTCCCTCATCTAAGTATGTATATATTCTATTGTGATCCGTACTGATATTTGTATTGTGTTAAAATCTTTCAATAAAAAACATTTGAAATAAAAAAAAAAAAAAAAAGTAGGATCCTTGTTTTATGTCTAGTCAGCAGATCAAACCTAGCCACAGGCAACACAGCTTTACCTAGTGATGCAACTGAGTAGAGTGAACAGACACCTGATATAATTCCCTGAGGTGGTGAGCAGTTGGTGCACTGGCTAAGGCCCCTTTCACACTGATGGTTCGATCGGGTCCACCTGTCAGTTTTTCAGGGGGACCCGATCAGACCATCCATAGCTCTCTATGGAACAGAAGGTGTCAGTGGACATGTGTCCACTGACAACCGCCGGCATCCAATACGATCCTGTACGCTAAAAACTATCTGGCGGATCGGATGACAGTCGGGTGGAAACGGACAGGTGCCCTGTTTCCATCCAACTGCCCCATAGAACACAGTGGGTTGTGCCTGTGTCCGCTCTGCAGCAGCAGAGCAGACACAGACCTGTCACCCACTTGCTCAGCGGGGATCAGCGGAGAGATCTGAAAGGACCTAGATCAGTGGTTCTCAACCTTCCTAATGCCGTGACCCTTTAATACAGTTCCTCATGTTGTGGTGACCCCCAACCATAAAATTATTTACCCAGTAATTATAATTCATGAGTGTCGTTTTACCTCCAATACTGCTGCTTTCAACACAGTAGCTGCTTTCAACACAGTAGCTGCTTTTAACAGAGTAGTTGCTTTCTACACAGTAGCTGCTCTTTACACATCGGAAATGTGTTTTCTGATGGTCTTAGGGGACCCCTGTGAAAGGGTCGTTCGACCCCCAAAGGGGTAGGTTGAGAACCACTGACCTAGAGTGTCCTCCTAGCAGTCTAGCAAACACAAGAGATGAAAAGCCGGCAGCTCAGTCTTCCACAGTAAATACATTAATCCAGGTGAACAATATGATGCAGGGCTTACGCGTTTCCGATATGACCTAGGCTACACGCTGAAATGCATACTGGTTTTATCGCTGCTACTCATAACTGTGTTCAGTGGCAGACAGGGAGCAACTCTGAACAGGCCACAGCAATTTTTCAGCCTCATTTCCTCTACAATGCCAATCTGGAACAAAATCTGTGGCAGTTGATTTCATTTTTGATTTTAATTTTTATAGACTTTCACAATATTTCCCCAATCAATGCCCTGTGCTATGGTGATGTCACAGGTTTGAAAGGAATCAGTGAGCAGTATTCACTTAAAGTTGGATTTAGTGCAGACAATTGCGTCTTGCATAATATATAGGACAGGTACACGTGTAGAGGTCTTACATGAAGAATACATTTTACCAATGTAGCTTCTGATTCTGCATGAAGCAGCACCACTGTGCAAACATCACTGGCAACGGAGAACTTCTTATTCAAGCTGAATAACTAATAAATATTTGTAAAAAAAAAGGTGGCTGATCACAAAGGACCCTAAACAAGACATGGAATCTGACAACACGTAGCCAGCCATGAATGCCCTTCTCTATGACACGATGATAAGCAATCCTACGGCTCTTTGTCATCCCGTCAACAGACGGTTCCTACTGCCGTTCGCTGTGATGGTGAGAATGGGTTACAGAAAACACACAGCAGCTGGGCCACGGCCTGTGAGAGACTTACTTTCAAAATCCAAGAAAAAATGTGCGGCATTGTGGTCTATGTCTCTGGTTAGCACCTTAATGAGATTACCCATGCCAGCCAGCCAAACCTAAAAATAAAAACGGCACAGTCATTCATTTCCAGTAAGTGAGGGCAGGTGGAAGCTGGGGTTCAGTTAGTGGTCTCTCTCGGTCTCTGGTGGCTTCCCATGTGTGAGAAGGAGGTTGGCAGCAGGCGTCTGCAGATCTGCTCTCAGGAAGAAAATCAGGTTATTACACAATACCACACTCAATGTAACTCATTCGAGAGAGGAACTGCAACATTCTGAATCCCTGTGTGCATGAAAACCAACATACAAAAGGGTCAGTTTGCCCAAAACTGATTGTGTTTTTAAGTTCATGTTATACAGGTGAATTATCCGGGCTCTTTTTTATCTTCAATTTATTTTATAAGAGGGTTATGGGAGTTGTCTTTTCTTTTCTTTTTTTTATTTCCTCTAATGGGGTTTTCAATATTCCTTCTGAAATTCTTGGTTCCGCCTCCTATACAATGTAAAGCCAGGAGAAATGTTGAACTCATATGCTGATTGTCAAGAAGGTGTGAATCACCTTCGACTGAAAAAAAAAAAAAAAGAAAATTAAACTTCTCACAACCCTTCTAAAAATTGAAATATCACTTTTGGTTGGACTGACCTGTTAAAGTTAAACTGCAGATTATAAATAAAATCATTTTTACAAACGACTGAAGGTTTTTACAACAGCGTGCTTCTCCCACCCCAGCCCCTCCAATACTTACCTGAGCCCAATCTCAATCCAGCGCTGTGCACGGGTGCAGTGGCTTTCTCCCTAAACATTGGCTCAGATACAACAGCTGGAGCCACTGGCTGTCACTGCTTTCAATCAGAGCCAGTGAGCAGGGAAGGGGGGCGGGGCTCAGGAGCAAGCAAGCATGCATGAGTGCCCCCATAGCAAGCGGTTTGCTATAGGGGCCCTCAGCAGAGGTTAGTGGCCAGGAGCGCTGGCGGGGGGAGTTGTGAAGAGGAGGATCAGGGTTGCTCTGTGCAAAATCATAGCAGTCTTTAATTTCACTTTAACACATGCTAATATGTGTTTAATACACAACAAAAGCCCATAGAAATAGGTTTAATTTTATTTTTAAGTACAAATGTAGTAAATGTTTTCTTACCCTGTCCCCCTGACCTACACTACCCACCCCCATATGTATACTTACAATAATCAGACAACTATGGCCTGCAGCAGGGGCGGACTTACAACTCATGGGGCCCCCAGGCAACAGGGGATCATGGGGCCCCTGTGTCCTTGCCCAAACTCAAAAAAGCCTATGAAAAAGGTACCAGGGGCATCTCATGGGGCCCCCCACTGACCCCGGGCCCTCGGGCAGTGCCCGAGTTTCCAAATGGTCAGTCCACCCCTGGCCTGCAGGTATTTACAGCAGCAGAACCCCAGAGACTTAAGTTAGCCATGCACTAGTAGATTTTCGAATGACGGCAAATTCTCAGTACATTCGATGACTTGATGAATGTCATTTGAAAGTACATAAAAATGTTTGCTTTTAATATTTGATTTGGAATGAACAGACTTTCCAGAAAGAATAAAATGGTGAGTGTTGCAATATTTTATGTCACAAGGTATTGTCTGGTGCTCGAATTATTGCTTTCGCTCTGACGTTTATGGCAATACTTGTGGTGTGATCATTGTTTACACACGGGACCAACGCGTGCGCTTGCCTTTGCATGTGAGCACAGGGTGGTGGAATGTGTTAAAAGAAAAATTTTTTTTTGCACTGTGTGAAGGTGGTCATCTTGGTAGAGGCAGGGCTTTGCTTCCTCATGTCAGCACCTCCACCAAGATAAAAAGCATACTAAACATAAAATAAAGTGCAGCGCTAAACATATATAGATAATGACATGTATTCAATCAGTTCGATCAATAAAAAGTCCTCCTCAATTAGGTGACAGAGATTAGGTGCTCAAGTATGCAGGTGACTTAGGTATTCAGGTGACTTGGTTCAGGTATCCGTGCACGAAAGTGATAAAGCAATGCGCACTCACCAGACCCGCATAAAATATGCGCCTTTGTGTATAAATGATCCAGATGTCATCCGATACTGGGTGGTCCTCCCTCAGCTGTGTATGAGGCTGATGATCCTCTCCACTTAGGGGTCCCCCTGGTGTTGGACATTAAAGGATCTGGTCTGGGTCCCTCCGGTGTATCCAGGAGCAGGTCTGCAAATTAGAGTGCTCCCCCTCCTTGCTGTTCCTTCACATGTGTGTTTCTCTGTGCTCACAGAATGAATGAATAGACTTTCCAGAAAGAATAAAATGGTGAGTGTTGCAATATTTTATGTCACAAGGTATTGTCTGGTGCTCGAATTATTGCTTTCGCTCTGACGTTTGTGGCAATACTTGTGGTGTGATCATTGTTTACACACGGGACCAACGCGTGCGCTTGCCTTTGCATGTGAGCACAGGGTGGTGGAATGTGTTAAAAGAAAAAATTTTTTTTGCACTGTGTGAAGGTGGTCATCTTGGTAGAGACAGGGCTTTGCTTCCTCATGTCAGCACCTCCACCAAGATAAAAAGCAAGATACATAATAGTGATATCACCAAACCTCATGAGACCAGCATTCAGAGGCAGTGGTACCTGAGATGTCACCCAGCTATGAGGCTGTGGGGACAGGAGTGCCTAAGCTATTTTATTTTCAGGAGAGATTCAAGACAAAATATATTTTTTCAGGCACAAATAACATTTCTAAAAGCTGTCTATAACAAAGCAACATATGAGCGGGGCAGCAGTGTCTAAATGGTTAGCACTTCCGCCTGGCAGTACTAGGGTCGTTGGTTTGAATCCCAGCCACGGCACCATCTGCCTGGAGTTTGCATGCTCTCCATGTCTGCGTGGGTTTCCTCCGGGTACTCTGGGTTCCTCCCACACTCCAAAGACATGCTGGTAGGTGAATTGGCTCCTGTCTAAATTGTCCCTAATATGTGTATGTATGAATGTGAGTTAGGGACCTTAGATTGTACACCCCTTGAGGGTTAGGGACTGATGTGAATGTACAATATATATGTAAAGTGCTGCGTAAATTGACGGCGCTATATAAGTACATGAAATAAATAATGAGCTTGGGTCCAATTTAAGAAACATGAGACTGCAAAGATTACAAAACCAAGTTTTCCATCACATGATCAGCACTGGAGGAAATCCAGAGTTGTATTTTCTCCAGGAAAGTTAAGTATTCCATTCATAGAAAACATGATTTCTACATGATAGAAAAAAATTACAGCAAAAAAAAAGTGGGTTCGAGTCTGCACGTATTTTTTTGTTAACTTTTTTGTTTGAGTATAAATCTATGTTTGTCCCTCGCATATTTGAAGCCATTTACTGCTGACTGGTTCAATGGAAGTTTATTCCAAGCATCAACTACCCCTTCAGTAAAATAATACTTTCTAAGATTAGTTTTGAACTTTCCTCCATTTAGTTTGAGGTCATGTTCCCGTGTTTTTGATTTTGGTTTCATTTTGAAAATACTGTCCCCCTGAACCTTATTCACCCCCTTGATGTATTTAAAGGTTTCAATCATGTCTCCCCCTTCCCTTCTCTCCTCCAGACTGTACATGTTATGTTCCTGAAATTGCTCTTGGTATGTTTTATCCCCCCAGACCTTTCACCATTTTTGTTACCTGTCTCTGGACTCGTTCTATCTTATTAATATCTCTTTGCAATTGAGGTCACCAGAACTGGACACAGTATTCTAAATGAGGTCTCATTAACCACTTGCCTACCGGGCACTTTTACCGCCTTCCTGCCCAGGCCAATTTTCAGCCTTTAGTGATCTCACACTTTGAATGGCAATTGTGTAGTCATGCGACACTGTACCCTGACACTGTACATGAAATTGTTTTTTTTTTTTTAACACAAATAGAGCTTTCTTGTGGTGGTATTTATTCGCCAGTGGATGTTTTATTTTTTGCACTATAAAAAAAATAAAGAGCAAAAAATTTGAAAAAAAAAAAGTTTCTCTTTGTTTCTATTGCAAAATTTAGCAAACAGGTAATTTTTCTCCTTCACTGATGTGCGTTGATGCACTGATAGGCAGCACCGATGGGCACTGATAAGGTGACACAGATGGGCTGCACTGATGGGCACCGATAAGGTGACACAGATAGGCTGCACTGATGGGCACCGATAAGGTGACACAGATAGGCAGCGCTGATGGGCTGCACTGATGGGCACCGATAAGCGGCACAGATAGGCAGCACTGATGGGCTGCACTGATGGGCATTGATGATGCACAGGTGATGCTGCACTGATATGCAATGATTGGAACTGACAGGCAGCACTGACTGGCAGCACTGCTGGGCGCTGTGACAGCATGAGGAAAGTTAAGCGGATAACCGGCAACTGTATTAACTCGGTGATCTGCTGTGTCATTGGACACAGCTGATCACATGGTAAAAGGCCGCTGTGATTGGCCTTTTACCTCATCACATGATCAGCTGTTTCCGTAGGACTCAGTGATCGCAGGGTGCGTGCCGATGGGGGCGCTTGTGTGGGTGCATTCTGAAAGGACGTCATATGACTGTTTGCTCATTATGCAATCATCTGAAATAAATACCCCCAAATTTTCCTCTGTAGTGCTGGCCAACACCGTACCCCCAATTTTGTATTCTGTCAAGGTTTGCTCACTCCTGTTAGACAACTGAGAGGAGCACTTTAGGTCTTCCTTTACACAAGCTAATATTCACTACATCAAACAGATTCAAGAATTTTTTAATTTTACTTTTGATAAATATATATGACGAACGCATTCTTCATGATGAGAGATAAAAGTGTCTCTGCATGTGAGAATTAAAGCACAAAAAGTAATAGAAAACTGATCCAGACTGGCTATTAGACCACAGAGGCAGCACCTGCTCCAAGATTTAGATCTGTAAATATTCCCAGTCCAGATATATTAGGACACCTGCAACGGGGGAACCACGATAACATCACACCAAGCAAAATGAGGCCATGTGGTTACCAAAAGAGGTTAAAAATACTAGAAATTATAAAAAATATCTCTAAAATACGTGTGCCCTTTTTCTTTCAAATATGTGTCAAAGCTGCCCACACTAAGCAAACTTTTCCCACAGTGTAGTTACACCAATGTGATCAATGTGTGTGTTCTATCTAGGTCTTATGCAAGAGTTTTAAAGTGGACTTGAACTAAAAAAAAAAAGTGAATATTTGCTACTTTATAGGAAACATCTGGAAAAGGTAATTTGTACCTTTTGTCCTTAATTCCTCCTGAAAACAGCAGTACACTTACTAGGCCTAGGCACTTCCATCTCTCACAATGCCAATGTGCAATGTGAGACCATCCAAGGCACTGCTGTCTCTGACTGCTGGGCTCACCAGATATAACGTGAGATTTGGTGATGTAATTAATGTGCTGCAGACTGTTCTCCATGGTGGAGGGGAAGCTGTACTGAGGACCCACAGTACAAGAATCTCCCCGTGTCTGCTTTATTTATTCTGTGGCTCTGTGCTTCCTCCACCTCTCAACCTGATTTTTGAATAGTGCTCTAAGTAATCAGAATCACTAGCCATCAGGGTGGCCTCTCTGACATGAAGAAGCAAAGCCCTGCTCCTTTACAAAGATGGTCACCTCCAGAGACACAGTACAGAACGTGTGGGAAAGATCAGTTATAGGAAGCCCACAGGCAATACTGGTCATTGCTGTGTTTGCCTTTTTATGGCACGTCTTTTACAGTACAGGTCTTCTTTAAAGTGAATTGTTTCTAAAATAAAAACCTCTTTCTTAAAATGATAGCTTCTTGGCTGATATGCTGACTCTATGGGTTAAAGGAGAAGCAGGGATCACAGAAGTGCACTTCATTCTACACTGTGACCAGTTTTCAGCTGACTAGAGCCGGCTATCAGCGGATGTCACAGAGCTGGTCCAGATTATGGAGAGATCCCTACTTTTATGTCAGGATGCACCCAGATGTCTGGACCAGCAGCTGGCTCAGCGAGTCACTGAGAGCCTGAGCCAGCCGCTCCCACCCCCTTCACAGCCCAGCACTCCAGTGAACACTGGAGGGGCAGAGCAGAGTTCGGGTGACTGACAGTCAATGGCTCTCTAGTCAGTGAAGACTGAGAAGTGATGCTGCATCTACCTGATTATACAGCAAGTGTTTTTTTTATTCCCAAACTTCTCTTTTAAATATCTTGATCTCCAACCAGTATGCAGAACAAGAAATTAAACCAGGCAGCTACCATTTGCAGAATAAGTCAGCTAGGGCTGCCTCCATATGTTTATTGGTATAGGGAAGTTTATTATAGATAGGACAACGCAGAGGCATCTTTAAACAAGCCATAAACGGTTAGAATCTCGGCCGTTTAAGCAAGGACCAGAAGATTTTTTTAAACATGTATGGGCAGGCTGAATGTACCCAAGTTGATCGAATTTTACATGCAATTATTGCTAGTGGCTATTACAGTTGCTAGCAGTAATCACTGTGTTCTAATGGCAGGGACGGCACCCCTCACCCGACCAGGAGAACACACAAGGGATTCCCCTATCAACACTGAATATGTTGATAGGAGAATCGAGCAATTCGCTCCATCTATGGCCGATTTTGGGAAATACTACCAACTCCCCAATCAAATGCCCTTTAGCTATGCTTTCTACTACCATTCTGCTTATCCCCATGAACAGGAGAGAACTGGTGGTCCGGTCAGTGCAAACTGTGCTGTCCAATGACAAGAAACTCACATTCCTAGATTGTAAGCTCGAAAGAGCAGGGCCCTCGATCCCCTCATGTTTTGCATTGTATTGTTATTGTTCTGTCACATGTTCTGTCCCCCTTTGTAATGTACAGCGCTGAGCGAACTATCGGCGCTTTATAAATACTGTATAATAATAATAACTAGAAAATCTACAATTTCTGGGGAAATTGTGTAAAGTGTTCTTGCAAGTAACCTTTACCAAGTAATGATGAAATGTAAGCAGTGCACATTGCAAGCCTGATAGTGATAAATGCATTTCAGCTTGTATTTTGGAGCTCACAGTTAGCCTCAATGACTCAGCTGCGTGTGAGTCATGTTTGGTTGCTATAGCAACTCACTCAGTCAGGAATGTTAGCAGGTCTGTTCTAAACACACTGTTTAAACTTGCCAACTTCACTGGCGATTGCCATCTTCAAACACTTGTAGTTTTAAAAGTATAAATGCTAATGCGAAGAGCTTAGTATTGCAAGAATCACAAGATGCTGATCTAAATTATGATGTATAGTATGTCTCTGAAAGATAAAAAATGAAGGCACAGTCGCAGTTTAAAAACGTCCCTTCAAATTTCAGGTGGCTGTGAGTGAAGTTTCAATGAAAGTCAATGGGAGGGGTGAGTTGCAAACAAATGGTCATATTCTGAAAACTATCAGGAGTATGTCCTAGCCGTGAACATTTTTAGTGACAGCAGGGTTAGCTGAACGTTTTGATATAAGATATGTGTAGATGGGCTTGAAAATGACAGAGTGATGGCAGTTTACACATCATGTTCTGATTTTTCCTTCCACCCTGTAGCTGTGCTCTGCTGCCACTCTAGATGAACCATTCATTCCTATGGGAAAATTTTGCCACAAAAACCGCGATATTTCTTGAACGATTCGGCGAAACGTTCCACAAAGTAATAGCAATCCGATCGGGAACAATCCGCACGTTTTGATATATTACTTGTCTTTGTAGTGTAAAAACTGTGGGAGGAGTTAGCGTGGCAAATTTGGCTATAAGAATAAGAATATACTTGTGAGATAACAATAAGTGTTCCTGCTATGCAAGAACACTTAATAATCTTGGCTCAGGAATGTGAGGAAGGAAAGGGAAAGCCTCAGAGCCAAATGCAGATGAAAAATTGTGTGTGTGCCTTGGGGCTTGGCTGCAGCCAGCTCTCATATACTTTTGTAAAAGCACTGAAAATGGACATAACAATGGTTAGCTGATCAGTCCACATTCATTCATTTGAATTTAGCACCCACTGGGGGGCAGCTATAGAACTTGCACAGCCACAAAGCCCTGAAATATCTAAGTCATGTTCAGTTTTTTCCTAAGGGTTAGTATTTTATTTCAATACATTATTTAAAAATTAAATTTCTGCTTTGTTGTTGGGGAAAATATTTAAAATTTCTATTTTTTTGTCAAGCGTAGTGAGAGCCCAAATTTCAAGCAGTGTGATGTTGATAAAAGTCCCCAGCTGCCTTTAACAATAAAGCAGCTGATTCAAAGAAGGAAATGCTTTAAAAATAAGTCATGTTTTTCCTAGCTGGTGCCTGCGTCCAGTGGGGGTGTCCTCTTAAGGAGAGTGTGCCCCCACCATCCTATTTATCCCAAGCGATCAAGGTATGCCAGTGTCACACAAAGGCCACCCAGGACAGGTTGTGAGAACATGACCCACTGGGCAAGGACACAATTATAAACTTGACCTACTTATTGGGAGTAAGACATACGGAACGTCACGTCTGATTACACTCACTCCTGGCGCTGCAGCCTTGTGGGGACGGATGATGACAGGCTGTGTATCGGGAGCGGACAGGCGGAAAGCCAGATACATGATTTGAAAACAAACCTTGCACGCATGCCCTTCAAGCTGCCAATATCGCAGTGTGATAGTGGGGAGGATCTGAAAGCGGGAGAGCTCAGCAGTACGCGCAGTTGCCAAGCTCTCGAATGCGATGCCCTGTGACGAGCGGATTTTCCTAAATAACAAATGAAGGGAAAAATCTAGAGGTATCAACCAATGGCAGTGCGATGACTGGCTGCTGAGCAAGAAGCAAGTTCATTAATGAACTGAATTTTATAACCTTCCAGAACATGTTTCTCGTATGCCATATGGTGCCAAAATGATCTTCTGTTGGGCACTGATGATTTTATAAAGGAGAACTCCAGGCAAGACATTACGGGATCAGTCCACCAAAAATGGCATTTCAGCTTTTGACTGCAACTGGAAAGCTAAACCACCAAACAGTTCCATATAACTGAAAGGCTCTGTGCCCAGTTGTTAGGTCTACCGTACCCAGGGGTGGACTGACCATTTGGGAACTCGGGCACTGCCCGAGGGCCCGGGGTCAGTAGGGGGCCCCATGAGATGCCCCTGGTACCTTTCATAGGCTTTTTTGGGGGTGGTTTGAGTGTGGGCGAGGACACAGGGGCCCCATGATCCCCTATTGCCTGGGGGCCCCATGAGTTGTCAGTCCGCCCCTGACCGTACCCATCAGTATGGGCTCCAGCTTTTCCAGATGGATACTTTTTACTATATTATGGAGGCGTGAAAACACCTAAAATGGGCAGCAACACCCAAAACTCTAACTTGTACAGGAACCAAGATCACTATATTCCAACAAGCCAGTGGGTGGTTCAGTCAGTAGCTCAAAAATCACTTTTGGGTGGATGGTTCTTTTACACCTTAAGCACTTTCGGTAAACAAAATATACTTGAATAAAAGTGAGTAAAAAGAATGAATCTGGTTGCTGGTTGGTCAAATTCTCCATGGAGACTATAGGGGGTTAATACTAAAACTGTTGCGTGCAAAATCTGGTGCAGTTCTGCAAAGAAACCAATCAGCTTTCAGGTTTATTAAACAAGCTGAAGCTAGAAGCGGATTGGCTACGATGCACAGCTGCACCAGATTCACAGTGGTCCAGTTTTAGTAATTCAACCCCTTAATGTCCAAAAGCAAGAACTGCTGGAGACAAGATGCTGGTTCCATAAGTATTAGAGAGAAAAACAAAAAATAGCCATCACACACAATGGAACCAGCACTTCATTGTCCTCCATCGACTATCTGAGACATACCCTAAATGCAGCAAGCTCATTGGTAGACTGTAACCCATGAACAAGGAGGGCATTGGATAAAAATGTGTACAAAACTATTTTTGTGTTTATTTTGGATAGAGTGAAGGGGGTTAAAATCCCTGCTATTTTGTTTGCCAAATGTGTCCCATTGGGGAGATTTGCCTTTACTTCCTGTCTCATAGCCAACATAAGAAGTGAGTAGAAATCCCTGCAAATTAAGGGAATTCCATAGGTCCCCTCCCCCACAGATCACCAGAACTATCGCTAGACCTATCCCCAATGAAAGATTTCCCCTACTTTTCTATAGAAAACCCAAAATGTGGGATTTTCTTTTACTTGCTCTTTCAATGATTACGATAAGAAGGTGAATCTCCCTAACATGGGCACAGACAGCAATAAAGACCTGACAGGTGTTCTAATCCCTCTGTATCCAAAAATAACAAAAAAAATGCTTGCCTTAAGTTATACTTTAATGTCATGGTAGCACATTGTTTTATTCTAACCCAAATAATGGCAAACAGTCAGCAGGATGGATGATGTAGCAGAGTCAACCAATCAGCAGTCCTGTCAAATGGGTCTCTCAGGATCTTCTGATTTGGCAGAGAGCACCGGTCTGGTACAAAGAGATTTTCAGGTTTGTACGGTAACAACCAGGGGCGGACATACAACTCATGAGGCCCCCGGGCAATAGGGGATCATGGGGCCCCTGTGTCCTTGCCCAAACTAAAAAAAGCCTATGAAAAAGGTACCAGGGGCATCTCATGGGGCCCCCTACTGACCCCGGGCCCTCGGGCAGTGCCCGAGTTTCCAAATGGTCAGTCCACCCCTGGTAACAACAATCAGGTCTGCTTTGTTTATAAAATGATAACGCTGCAAAAATCCCAACAAGAAGTCAGAATGCTTTCACTGCATGGTCCAAACCAAAGAAAGCCTTATGATGACATCTACTGGCGAGATTTGAGAAGGCAGCAAAACGCTGCAAAGGTGAAAAACCGAGGCTGAAATAGGAAAAGGTTTTAGGTCAAAGTTTTTGTTTGTTTGTTTTTTAGGTATATACGTTTTAAACTGATATACTCTTGCTATGCATGTGCATAGTTTAATGTTCTTTTCTATGACAGACCCAGAGACCAGTTTGTTACAATACTTGTAAGGAAGCAATACATTTGAAGTCCTGAATCTTACACTCTCTGAGGTGCTGACAGCACAGTACTGAAAGAATCCAGTGCAACACAAAGACCTTTTTTTTTTTTTTATTTGGATAGAGTAGGGAAGTGTTATAACCTCTGTCAGCTTTTTTGCCATTTGTATCTCATTAAAGCGTAACTCCACGTTTAAAGTATAACTAAAGGCAAAACATAGGTTTTTGTTTTGGATACAGTAAAGATGGATTAGAATGCTTGTCAGTTTTTATTGCTGTCTGTGCCCCCGTTACGGAGAGTCACACTCTCTAATTGCCAGAAAAATAACAGAGGGGAAATCTTCCCATGGGGACACTAGTTCTGGTGACCTGGGGGTCCCCGAGGAATTCCCTTAATTTGTAGGGATTTCCACTCACTTCCTGTTTGGTTATGAAACAGGAATTGAAGAGAAATCTCCCTGACGGGACAGAAATGCCAAAAAAAAAAAAAAAATGACAGGGGTTATAACTCTCGCTTACTCTACCCAAAATGAAAAAAAAAATGCCTATAGTTCTACTTTCAGCTATACTTTAAAGTGGTTGTAAAAGCTAAACATTCTTTTCCTTAACCACTTGCCATTCGCTTGCTGTTTATAAACAGCAGGACGGTGGCACTCCAGGGGCATTTTCTAGCTGTGCGCGCTCCCTGGGAGCACACAGCACCGCGATCCGGTGCCCGCTGTGTCCTCCAGACACAGTGGAACACCGATCGTCAGACGGGACCTCTGTGCGAGGTCCCGATCATGTGATCACTCGTTGGCCAATCAGTGATCACATGCAGAGTAGTAAGCAAGATGTCACTTCTGACATCATTGCATACTACGTGTGAAATGTGTGAATGATCACATGGTACAGGGCTATTCACAACAGCCTTGTACCATGTGACAAGCTGTGACCAATCACAGCTCACTCAGTAGTTCTCAATGGCTGCAAGAATGCAGCCAGAGAGGAGAAATGATTGCTTTTACAGTCTTTATGGGTGTAAAAGCAATCAGTGTAAAAAAAAAAAAAAATCTTCATCACCGCCCACAAGTAGTACAGTGTCTCCATGGTGACACTGTACTGCTAGGGTGACAGTATGTAAAAAATAAATAAATATAAAACAAATTAAAAATTTTTTTTAAAAATGTTTAAAAATTATAATCTTTGGTTATAAACTAATTTGGGTTATTTTTTTTTTACTAAAAAGATAACGGAATAAACTTTGGCCAAGATATATGATGAAATACTATTTGCAAAATTTTATAAGAAAAACACTTTTTCAAAATTTGTGGACTTTTTCATTTACATAGAAAAAATAATTAAAATCCCAGTGGTAAATAAATACCACCAAAATAAAGCTTTATCTGTCTCACAAAATGCTAAAACATTCATATGGGTACAGTGTTGCATGACCGCGCAATTATCATTCAAAGTGTGAAAGTGCTGAAAGCTGAAAATTGGCCTGGACAGGAAGGGGGGTGAAAGTGTCCGGACTTGAAGTGGTTAAAGTGATATTAAAGGTTCCTTTTTTTATTTATTTATAACATCAAATATGTCATACTGACCTGCTCTGTGCAGTGGTTTTGCATGGAGCAGCCTCGATCTTCCTTTTCTCAGGCCCCCTGCCGGCACTCCTGGCTCCACCCCCTTGTCCAGTGCCCCCAATAGCAAGCTGCTTGCTATGGGGCACTGATGAGTGCTTGCTCACAAGCCCCGCCCCCATTCTCTCCTCTTCTCTCTCCGCCAATGGCTCCTACTGTTGTCTCAGCCAATTAGGAGAGAGGGACCTGGGACAGCTGATGCTCCCATGCACATCACTGGATCATGAGGGGGCTCAGGTGAGTATTAGGGTGAGTAGCTCACAGAAGGTTTTTCACCTTCATGCACAGAATGCATGAAGATATTATTATTATTATTATTATACAGGATTTATATAGCGCCAACAGTTTGCTCAGCACTTTACAATATAATGGGAGACAATACAGCAACAATACAGTGCAATACAAGAGGTGTCCCTTCCCTCCAATAAGCTCTCCTCACTGATGTAATGGCTTCTTGCCCCCCTGCTTTTCAGAGCATAGAGATCCTGTGTAAATTCTGTGCATTGAATGGATGTAGGAGATGAACAGTTATAGATAAACAAGTACAACTTATGTAGGAGGATTTGTTTCATCTCTGTATATCAAACAATGTGTATAGGTGAGGGTTGAAAGTATGAAACAGCTTGCACAAAAGGAAAAGGTAACAACTCCTATAAAAACGTGATATAAAGTGCAGCGCTGAGCAAATAATTAATACATATAAAGAGGAACAGCCAAGTGCAATGTATATAAAACGTCCAGTAATTAAATACATAAACGGAATAAAAATGAAAATGGGTGGAACAGTCCAGTACACCATATAAGAGCTCAAAAGAGCAAAATGAACTGGTAATTTAAGTGAGGTATTAATATCCATATAGCAAGGCAAATTAGCCACAAATATAAGTATCAAATAATTGTTTCCAAATGGGTGAGAAAATAGAAATAAACTGGTGAAGTCCATAAAATATATCAAAATATATTGGTGTCCGTAGGTGCAGCACTCCTAAGAGGAGGTTAAACCGAAGGTACAGAACAAGTGAAGGGGTCCACCACCTCTGTCAGATGAAAACTCCCCAGAAAGCTACTGGTTAATAGCATGTATGCATATCACACCTGTAGATCCAGAGGCAGACAGGGATTCTAATGTGAACTGCTCCACTCCAGAAAGAAGGATAGGGCCCTTACCTAGGGAAAATAGCTCACCACTGCTGGGCCAGCAACTTCCGGCACAGCTTCTGCCTGGCTCGAATCTCTTGCAGTGGGCTATTCATCTCCTTCCAAACCCAGGTTCTGCTTCACCCGCTTCTCTCAATGTCGTATCTGATGACATGAAACGACAAGTACTTGTCTTTTCACGTCATCAGATACGACACTGAGAAGGGCCCTATCCTTCTTTCTGGAGTGGAGCAGTTCACATTAGAATCCCTGGCTGCCCCTGGATCTACAGATGTGATATGCATACATGCTATTAACCAGTAGCTTTCTGGTGAGTTTTTGCCTGACAGAGGTGGTGGACCCCTTCACTTGTCTTGGACCTTCGGTTTAACCTGCACTTAGGATTGCTGCACCTATGGACACTAATATATTTTACGGACATCAATTTATTTATTTCTACTTTCTCACCCATTTGGCAACGATTATTTGATACTTAAAAATATTTGTGGCTAATTTGCCTTGCTATTATATGGATATTAATACCTCACTTGAATTACCAGTTCGTTTTGCTCTTCTATGAGCTCTTATATGGTATACTTGACTGTTCCACCCATTTTCATTTTTATTCCGTATATATAATCACTGGAAGTTTTATATACATTGCACTTGGCTGTTCCTCTTTATATGTATTTATTTATTATTTGCTCAACGCTGCACTTTATATCACATCTCTGTATATAAACTGAGGCCAGCGATTGGGAATATGGAAGGGTTTACAACCACTTAGAAAAAAAAAAAAAAACAACACACAACCCCTTTTCTTCCTGTTCTCTGCGCATAGTTCTTGTTTTTTTTTTTTTTTTTCCTTTTTAATCAACTCAGTGGATTTTCTGCAGAGGAAAGTGCAGAGGAGGAGGCAATTGTAAGCTCCTTGAGGGCAGCAGGGACGTATGTGAATGTAATATATATATATATATATATATATACACATATATACACATATATATATATATATATATATATATATATATATATATACATACATACATACATACACACACACACATACATATACATACACATACATACACACATACGTGTGTATAAAGTGTTGCGTAAATTGACAGTGCTATATAATACCTGTAATAATAATTTCTTTTAGGGTCACACATTTAGGGTTTCCTCAGGGGACCATTAATACACAGAGGTAGATGAATTCACCAAGACGTGTTTGCTTTCTATTCCTATATACAAAGTAAATGATATGGAAAGGAATGTCCAACACACAGGGTGCTGCCAATCATGCTGGCAAAGTTGGGCTTTCTAGCAGCATGTTCTGCAATGTGAGTGTTATAGGCACACCCAGGGGCGGACTGACCCTTTGGAAACTCGGGAACTGCCCGAGGGCCCGGGGTCAGTAGGGGGCCCCATGAGATGCCCCTGGTACCTTTTTCATAGGCTTTTTTGAGTTTGGGCAAGGACACAGGGGCCCCATGATCCCCTATTACCCAGGGGTCCCTTGAGTTGTCAGTCAAACCCTGGGCACACCTCATATTTAATCTTTAGCTGTAAAATAAGAACTGTAAAGAAATATTCAACATCAGTTTTTACATTGAAAAAAGTATATATGAGCAGCATAACAATTGGGGTGGGGTTCTGTGAACCCCTTTATGATGGTCCAACACATGTGCAGCGGCAAAATGGTGGGCTTTAAAGCAATAGTTAACTTCCATTTTTTTTATTTTTTAGGGGCACCTAGGTGGGTTACGCTACAATGTTCTACTATGATGTACTGTATATTAACACATACTTACTATCACTGATCTAGCAGATGCTGGTAGCTACCATTTTACCGGGTCTTTCTTCCGGGTTCCGTCTGTTTGGCCTTTTGAATAGCCAGGCCGCACTTCCATGCACGGGGGTCACATCACTATGACACAGACTGGGTTCTGTGCATGTACGCTGAGCTCTGCATGCGCAGCTCAGTGTGCAAGACAGCTGACAAGCAGGAGGAAGCTTTTATGACAGAAAGGACTGATAGGATCTCGTCTGTTATAAATACTCTGCAAGGAAGCAAGTTTTTAAAACGTGGGTTATACCACTTTAATGCCCACATGTGTCACTGGGCAGCCATTATTTATATGCTGAAAGCACACTCACTGTGCGCTCCCAGCACAAAGGCTGCTCCTCCTCTGGGGCATAGATCAGTAGCCGGCAAAACTGGCGTCCAATCGTGTGACCACTATGACAGCGGTCCCATGATCACTGATCCTCATTACCCTCCGGGTGTTCCCAACTGTTTAAAGCAGTGGTTCTAAACCTGGGGGTCGAACGACCATTTCACAGGGGTCGCCTAAGACCATCAGAAAACACATATTTCCGATGTGTAAAGACCAGCTACTGTGTAGAAAGCAGCTGCTGCATTGAAAGCAGCTACTGTGCTGAAAGCAGCAGTATTGGAGATAAAACGACACTCATGAATTATAATTACTGGGTAAATAATTTTATGGTTGGGGGTCACCACAACATGAGGAACTGTATTAAAGGGTCACGGCATTAGGAAGGTTGAGAACCACTGGTTTAAAGGGACGCTGGAGTGGGCAAGAGGGGTTGAATGCCTTAAAAAAAAGCATACCCAGCATTACTAAACTGTTGTAAACATTTTCACACACACAGGAATCCCACAAAGGCCTATGATTTTTGCAAAGCACGTTGATGAATAATCAGTGCCACAGAGGAAAATAAAATTGTTTTCCCTATAAACATGAAGAAACAAAAATTACAATAAACAGATAATTGTATGCCATGCAATGACGTGTAAATGTGCTGCACTCACCTACTCCCAGTGTTGCAGTTGTTGTATTGGCTCCCAACCTTTGAAATACACAAAAGAGAACATTTTCTATTAGTAGGGTAGGGTAGCATTGCATTCAATGCAGAAGCAACTCAGCAATGAGGAGTGTTTTGTATGCTCCATCCCATACATTGAACATCTTACACACAAAACGAAAGGCATCAAGAAAAATCTAAATGAAATTCTAAGTGTCCAATTATCACTGAAACTATGAAAGAAGTCAGAACGTCTACTCAATTTCTTAGAAGTCTATATCAAGTTAAACATTTTTTTCCTAGATCTAGTTAGAGGGGGAAGGATCAAAACTCAGGTTTTTACTGCTATTGGGGGGTGCCTTAGAGAGATTTATCTTCACTTCCAGTCCTGCTGATAGGACGTGAGAGAAAATCTGCTACAAAGACACAGACTGAAGAAGCATTCTACCAGGGGTTTTAGCCCTCCACTACTCTACTACAGAAAAGCATTTGCAGTTTAGTCTGTGTTGCTGTTGGAGAGTTTCTCTCCTCTTGTCTAGTAAAATGTTGTCACCAGTGCAGGAAGTGCAGAGCCTCAAATAGCAGTAGAAATCTGACAGGGGTTCCAATCCTTTACCACTCTGTCATAAACTAAGAAAAACATTTTGGCTGAACATATACCCCTCTTAAAGCTCTAGGATATTCATCTAAATACAAGTGCTCTGTATTAGTAGTGGAATCTGGGTGTGCTTTGTATATTTCTTCCAGATCTGTGTAGAAATTCGGTGAGAAACTCTACCTCTCTGCAAGAGTTTCCTGTAAAGAAAAAAAAAAAAAAAAAAAAGACTCCTCATTGCTGCTCTCTCCTTGCGCAGGGTGACTGGTCTCGTCTCCGCCCCTTCTTGTAGTTTTCTGTAGGCAGCCTGCTCTCTTTACAGGTCAGTGAGGATGACACTGCTACATTTACAAAGTAATAGCTGGGTTCATATCAGCATTTGGTACACAAAGTCTATTTGTATCGTTTGTGGCTATTAAGAAACATATTTATACATCAGAGGAGGCACAGAGGCTTAGTGGTTAGCACTTCTGCCTGGCAGTACTAGGGTCGTTGGTTCGAAACCCACCCACGCACCACCTGCCTGGAGTTTGCATGTTCTCCCTGTGCCTGTGTGGGTTTCCTCTGGGTACTCCCGTTTCCTCCCATACTCCAAAGAAAAATCAGGTCCCCTCCTCTGCCGAACAGGGCTGTACTATGTAGCAGGTCTATGCAAAAATCTCAGGACCAGATGGACAGAATTACAAATCCTTTGGCAGGTAAAACAGCTCCATGTATTTCATCTGTGTATGTAGCTTTTTGATTGGACTGTTTCTGACAGTCTTTCTTTCTTTTCCTCCAGATGTAAAGAGTGCCCCCTTGTCCTCTGTGATGACCTCAGGGTGAATAACTCTACACCGAGTTCACTATATGAACCACTGATGTATTTATACATGGAGATCATATCCCCCCTTATATATTATACATGGAGATCATATCCCCCCTTATGTATTATACATGGAGATCATATCCCCCCTTATATATTATACATGGAGATCATATCCCTCCTTATGTATTATACATGGAGATCATATCCCCCCTTATGTATTATACATGGTGATCATATCCCCCCCTTATGTATTATACATGGAGATCATATCCCCCCTTATGTATTATACATGGAGATCATATCCCCCCCTTATGTATTATACATGGAGATCATATCCCCCCTTATGTATTATACATACAGATCATATCCCCCCTTATGTATTATACACGGTGATCATATCCCCCCTTATGTATTATACACGGAGATCATATCCCCCCTTATGTATTATACACGGTGATCATATACCCCCTTATGTATTATACATGGAGATCATATCCCCCCCCTTATGTATTATACATGGAGATCATATCCCCCCCTTATGTATTATACATGGAGATCATATCCCCCCTTATGTATTATACATGGTGATCATATCCCCCCTTATGTATTATACATGGAGATCATATCCCCCCTTATGTATTATACATGGAGATCATATCCCCCCTTATGTATTATACATGGAGATCATATCCCCCCCTTATGTATTATACATGGAGATCATATCCCCCCCTTATGTATTATACATGGAGATCATATCCCCCCTTATGTATTATACATGGTGATCATATCCCCCCTTATGTATTATACATGGAGATCATATCCCCCCTTATGTATTATACATGGAGATCATATCCCCCCTTATGTATTATACATGGAGATCATATCCCCCCTTATGTATTATACATGGAGATCATATCCCCCCTTATGTATTATACATGGAGATCATATCCCCCCTTATGTATTATACATGGAGATCATATCCCCCCTTATGTATTATACATGGAGATCATATCCCCCCCCCCTTATGTATTATACATGGAGATCATACCCCCCCCCCCCTTATGTATTATACATGGAGATCATATCCCCCCCCTTATGTATTATACATGGAGATCATATCCCCCCTTATGTATTATACACGGAGATCATATCCCCCCCCTTATGTATTATACATACAGATCATATCCCCCCTTATGTATTATACACGGTGATCATATCCCCCCTTATGTATTATACATGGAGATCATATCCCCCCTTATGTATTATACATGGAGATCATATCCCCCCTTATGTATTATACATGGAGATCATATCCCCCCTTATGTATTATACATGGAGATCATATCCCCCCTTATGTATTATACATGGAGATCATATCCCCCCTTATGTATTATACATGGTGATCATATCCCCCCTTATGTATTATACACGGAGATCATATCCCCCCTTATGTATTATACACGGTGATCATATCCCCCCTTATGTATTATACATGGAGATCATATCCCCCCTTATGTATTATACATGGAGATCATATCCCCCCTTATGTATTATACATGGAGATCATATCCCCCCTTATGTATTATACATGGAGATCATATCCCCCCTTATGTATTATACATGGAGATCATATCCCCCCTTATGTATTATACATGGAGATCATATCCCCCCTTATGTATTATACATGGAGATCATACCCCCCCCCTTATGTATTATACACGGAGATCATATCCCCCCCTTATGTATTATACATGGAGATCATATCCCCCCTTATGTATTATACACGGAGATCATATCTCCTCCTTATGTATTATACATGGAGATCATGTCCCCCCTTATGTATTATACATGGTGATCATGTCCCCTTATGTATTTATACATGGAGATCATATCCCCCCTTATGTATTATACATGGAGATCATATCCCCCTTATGTATTATACATGGAGATCATATCCCCCTTATGTATTATACATGGTGATCATATCCCCTCTTATGTATTATACATGGAGATCATATCCCCCCTTATGTATTATACATGGAGATCATATCCCCCCTTATGTATTATACATGGTGATCATATCCCCCCTTATGTATTATACATGTAGCTCATATCCCTCCCTTATGTATTATACATGGAGATCATATCCCCCTTATGTATTATACATGGAGATCATATCCCCCCCTTATGTATTATACATGGAGATCATATCCCCCCTTATGTATTATACATGGAGATCATATCCCCCCCTTATGTATTATACATGGTGATCATACCCCCCCCCTTATGTATTATACATGGAGATCATATCCCCCCTTATGTATTATACATGGAGATCATATCCCCCCTTATGTATTATACATGGAGATCATATCCTCCCTTAATCTCCGCTTCTCAAGAGAGAATAAATTCAGTTCCTCTAATCTTTCCTCATAGCTGATCTCCTCCATGCCTCTTATCAGTTTGGTTGCCCTTCTCTGTACTTTCTCCAGTTCCCCAATGTTCTTTTTGTGAATTGGTGTCCAAAACTGAACTGCATATTCCAGATGAGGTCTTACTAATGATTTGTACCGGGGGAAATGATATCTCTCTCTCTGGAGTCTATACTTCTTTTAATACAAGTCTAAAGTCGGATTTCCTGTCACTTTACAGAGATTTTCTCTCACTTTCTGTGGAGTCTCTGCAGTACTAGCTAAAAATGTACAGATAATAAACACAACATTCTATGAACACATAAAAGAATGCAAACCATGGAAACATTGCTTTTAAAAGATTAACGTACATCCAGATAATAGTCTGCATTCACCAATAATGTGTGTTAGGAACCGTTATTCTCAGCGATCAATGCTGAAAATAAAAATTAGGGCAAATTCAGTTTATATAAAATGTTTGTTTTGTTTTTATTACAAAAGTACCAAAATGACCACTATGAAAGCAATATTTTTAAGACGCACAGACCAGGGAATACAATGATAATCAGTTCGATATGGTTTTCTGTTGTTTGGAATCCCTCCACTGCCACCCCTTTGTGGCAGTGAAATGATTTGTGGATCATGGATACTAATGAACTTCTGGTGTGCAAGTACAATCTCTATTAATAAAGTGTTCTATCTGCCAAGTTTCCTGGAATTCGAGCAGAAGAGACGCTGCTCTGTTTCAGCTGCCTGCCCACCAACATGCTGGACATAAATAAATGATGAAAGGGTTTCAGTCGGCAGACCTAATGATACAATGGAGGATTGCCTTGTTCTAATTTAGGGTAAGATGTGCTGTCAATCAGGAAGGTACTGCGAAGGAGTGGGAGAAGACACAAAGGTTTCCAGGTTGTGGGGCTCTGGAGGTGTTCACAAGGAATTGAGAATAGAGTGGAAACTGGCTGTATTTGGAGATTTCAACAGCACCTCATTCTGAAATAATGTCCTGCTTTGCCATTTCATCTTAAATCCCAAACTAAACCTCTGTATTAACCACTTGCCTACCAGGACAATTCTGACACTTCTCTCATGTAAAAACCTACTTCTTTTTGCTCGAAAATTACTTAGAACCCCCTAACATTATATATTTTTAAGCAAAGGACCCAAAGAATACAACGGTTGGTGTTTAAATTTTTGAGAGAAAAATACAATTTAAAGCATTTTAGTGAACACAAACACAATAGAATACCCAATTGTTTTGTAAAGTATAAAAGATGATATTATGCTGAATGCATGGATACCAAACGTCATGCTTTAAAACTGCCCATGGAATGGTAAACTACAGTACATTCAATTATCCGTGGGTGCTTTAAAAGCAGGGTGGATAAAAATCAATGATTTTTTTAAAAAAATTTAAAAAAAAAAAAAAAAAAATCGGATTTTTTTTATTTAAATCGATTTTTTTTATTTAAATCGGATTTTTTGTAAATAAAATGCTTTTTGAGGAAAATATATTACCATCCAAAGGTTATTCCATCATGAAATAAAGATTAGTTTTTTTAATTATGTAGAATAAGGCTGTATATGTGTAATTTTTTTGGTAAATAAATTCCATGAATCCATTCACAATGTCATGCTCTTCCAGAGGTTTTTGTAAGATTATTGGGCAGTTTCTCTGCCTACAAGATATTATCACAGATGTTCGGTTTACTTTTGCAGTTCTCAAAACTGAATTTGACTCAGCGGAGATCTCATGCCTCTTCTTCACAGCAAAAATGTTATAACATGAACAGAGTTAAGAAAAAGACCTTCATCCTAACTTCTACAAACCTATGAATACAGAATCAACCCCTTCACTGCTAAGTTTCAAGAAGTTCAGTGAATAGAATAGAAACAATATTTTTCTGATTGTTTGGAGTGGAATAGATCTGCACAAGAAGAAAGTGACACTAAGTGTGAGGAGGAAGGGGCTGACAGTCTACGTTTCTTAAAATATATATATTTTGTTTAGCCAAATTAGTTACCAAACATGGATGTTTAAGCAAATCACATCTGCTGGAATGTTATTGTTTCAGTTGAATAAATCTATTTAAATTGTTATTATTAAGGTAATGATTATTTTTCTCCTTCCTAAGTACAACAGAAAAGTTGTCCAAATATGAATGATTAACCTATTAAACTGGGGATAAAAAAACTAATATGAAAAGTTGTTATTCTAAAAATCTTCATCTACTTGTATATTAAAGTTATACCAGCAAGAATTAGTCTTTATGTAGAAAACTAGGATTTAAATCAAGCCTTACTGACTAGTAAATCGTGATTGAAATCAGTTTGATTTAAATCAAATCCACCCTGTTTAAAAGCCTTTACAGTTTATCATTTTAGAGTTACACAGGGGGTCTGGAGCTAGAACTATTGCTCTCGCTCTGGCGTTCATGGCCATACCCCAGATGTGTGGTGCAATCACCGTTTACATAACCCTGCCATGCCTACTTGTGCATTTGCATTTGTGTGCAAGCACAGGGAACTTCAATTTTTGTTTTTAAATGACTATTATTAATTTATTTATTTTTTAAACTGCACCTTTCAGTTTTTTCTATCATCTTTATTGCAAGAACAACATCCCGTGTGATAGCATGGGCTGTGACAGGTCCTCTTTTTGGACAGATCTGGAGTCTATTAGACCCCATATCTCTCCTCTGAGCTCCAAAGCATGTGATCAGATGCTTTCACAAGCCGATAATAGCTTGTTTACAACAATCCAGTACCGGAAGTGATTAAATCGTCATTGCTTCTGGTTTATGATCTCACAGAGTGGGAGAAACAGTGTCAGTTCCTCGGTCTGTACAGTGCACCAGACGCCATCAGACGGATCAGTCCCAGACTGCCTGATGGGACGGAAGAGCCCAGGAAAGGCGGCAAAGAAAGAGGGGGTGGGGTGGAGAAGGGCTGTATAACTGATCTAATCACTTCTACAAAAAAGAGAATAACTGGCTGAAAGGCTGAAAATTTGGATAGCAGGATAATGTCTGTTGCTGTAAATTATATCCTGGTATAATTACTTTAAACTGAGTACGTCATGTGATGTCCAACGGTCAGGAAGTGGTTAAACTATGCCCAATAGAGTCCATACTCATTAAAATGGTGAGTTAGCAGATTTTTGCCATTCATTTAAATAGTAAAGGACAACCACAATGAAGAAAATATTGTCCCTCACTGTCATGCAGCAGAGCGTCATTCCCTGGCATGTGGAGGGCTCCAGCTCTGACTCACATGCGGCATGTCTGACCAGAGCTGAGATGGCTATTGCTTACACACAGAGTGCAGCAGTCCTGTCCTGCTGCATGACAGCTAGAAAAGGACTTTTTAGTATGACTATAGGCTGCTTTACTATTTAAAAAACAGTAAGACTCTGCTAACTTATTGTTTTAAGGTACAAGCAGGCTAATGGGAATATATTTATATGGGGCTTAAAAAAACATGCAGCATTTTTGATACAAAACACATTTTTAATTATAAGAATTCGTTAAAAGAAAAACACGTAAGGGTAAAAGTCACCATGATTGTATTTTACTAGGACAGCGCCAGAGGCACACTGACAACATCTACTCTGCAAAACAGATGGCAAGGAAATGTAATTTTCTCATTGTAGTAAACAAAAACAACCACAAGATGGCAGTGCAGTGCATTCAGCTCACTAGGAACACTTCCTAACATCCACTGTGACAACAATGAGAAGGGCAGACAGGCCCGTCCTCACAACTGTACTAACACAATGGACAGAGAAAAACTGCATTCCTTTCTTAAGTACTAGTACTTAGTAGGTAATATATGCTACTGAAAGAGGGGGAAAAAAATCTTTGTATTTTCTCTTTCCTTTGTGATAAGGAGGTTGAGAAAGAAAGATAGAGATGGAGAGGACTGCGGAAGAGAGAAAAGAAAGAAAAAGGAAAAAAAAAAGAAAGATATAGAGGAAGGAGGAAGAGAGAAAAGCGAGATGGGGGGGGGGGGGGAAGAGGAAAAAAAAAGAGAGATGGAAAAGATGGGGGAAGAGGAAAAAAAAAAAAGAAATGGGGAGGAAGGTGGAAGAGAAGAAAAAGAGATGGAGAGGAAGGGGGAAGATAAAAGAGAGAGACAGAGAAAAAGGGGGAAGAGAAAAAAGAGAGATGGAGAGGAAGGGGGAAGAGAAAAAAAAATGGAGTGGAAAGGGGAGGAGAAAAAAGAGAAATGGAGTGGAAGTGAAAAGAGAAAAAAAAAAGGGAGAGATGGATTAGAAGGGGGAAGAGAAAATAAAAGAGAGACGGAGAGGAAGGGGGGAGAGAAAAAAAAGAGAGAGAAGGAGAGGAAGGGGGAAGAGAAAAAAAAAGAGAGAGAAGGAGAGGAAGGGGGAAGAGAAAAAAAAAGAGAGAAGGAGAGGAAGGGGGAAGAGAAGAAAAAAGAGAGAGAAGGAGAGGAAGGGGGAAGAGAAAAAAAGAGAGGAGAGGAAGGGGGAAGAGAAGAAAAAAGAAAAAAAAAAAAAAAGGGGAGAGATGGAGTAGAAGGGGGAAGAGAAAATAAAAGAGAGATGGAGAGGAAGGGGGAAGAGAAAAAAGAGAGATGGGGAAGAAGGGGGAAGAGAAAAAAGAGATGGGGAAGAAGGGGGAAGAGGAAAAAAGAGGGAGATGGAGAAGAAGAGGAAAGGGAGGGAAAGATACCAAGGAAGGGTGACAGAAAGAAAGAAAGAGGTGAAAAGGAAGGGGGAAAAAAGAGAGATGAGAAGAAAAAAGGAGACAGAATTTGGGGGGTGAGAGGTGGAAATAAAGGGGGACGAGATTAAAAAAAAAAAAAAGGAAGGTGTGCTGAGGATGAAGAGGGAAGAGAATGAGAAAGAGAGAAATGGGAAACAAAGATAAAGAAATATAGAAAATAAAGAGAGGCGAGGAAGATAGAGATAGAGATAAAGAAGAAGAAATGGGAGAGAGAAATGAAGAGCAGAAGGTGGGAGAGAGATGGTATGAAGGTGGGAGAGATAGAGATGAAGAGTAAGGAGGATGATAGCGATGGAGAGGAAGCGGGGAGACAGGGAGGAAAAGAGAGATGGGAGAGAAGGAGGCAATGGTAAGATGAAGTGGGGCAATGCAGAATTAAAAAGAGATGGGGGAAGAAGGGGGGCAATAGAGAGGAAAAGAGAGGAGGAATAGGGGAGATGGAGAGGAAGGGGAGGGAAGGGGGGGGGATAGAGAAGAAGAAAGGGTTGATAACTTGCCTCCCCCTATAGAATGTGAGAAGCATCAGCATAGAGAAGTGTCTCACAGTCCACTTTTTGAGATGTTTGAATCTGATCAGTGATGTAGCAAATGAGAGGAAGTAGAACAGAACGGACTTAACGCACAACTAAAGGCAAAACTTTTTTCAGTTTTGGACAGAGTGGAGATGGATTAGAACCTCTGTCAGTTTTTACTGCAGTCTGTGCCTCCGTTAGGAAGATGTTACCTCTGTATTTGTCCTGTTTACCTTTTTTATCGATAGTGAAAGTAAAAGAAAATCCCACTGTTGGGGTTGTCCCCAGAAAAATAATAGAGGGGGAACCTTCTAATGCGAACACTAGTTCTGGTGACTCGTGGGCTCATCCATTGACCGCCACATGTTGATTGGCTTCTGCTGTGTCCAATCACAGCAGGAGTGGCGTTCTAATTTTTAGGGACTCTGGCATAGTAGCACTGGATTGGCGTAAGGCCAATGTGGTGCCAATATTTAAAAAGGAATCAGAATCTTTACCAAGTAATTATAGACCTGTTAGAGTAACTTCTATAGTTGGGAAGATACTGGAGAGTTTAATAAAAGACCACATAGATGAGTTCTTGCTGGAAAAAAATATTTTAAGCAACAGACAGCATGGATTCATGAAAGACAGAAGTTGTCAAACAAATCTGATTTCTTTTTATGAGGAGCTGAGCAAAACCTTTGACAGAGGGGTGGTATACTTGGACAGAGGGGTGGCGGTGGACGTGGTATACTTGGATTTTGCAAAAGCATTTGACACAGTTCCCCACACACAGCTAATGTGTAAGGTAAAGTCTATAGGCTTCGAAAAATCTGTATGTAAATGGATAGAAAACTGGCTAAAAGATGGTATTCAGAGAGTAGTGGTTAATGATTCATACTCTGAATGGTCTAGGGGTGTCAGTGGTGTACCCCAAGGTTCAGTGTTGGGAACCTTACTTTTTAATATATATATATAAACAATATAGGGTCTGGGATTAAACATACCATTTCAGTCTTTGCAGATGACACCAAGCTGTGCCGTGGAATAACGTCCTTACAGGATGTCTCCAACATACAAGCCGACCTCAATGCTCTGTGTAATTGGGCAACTATGTGGCAAATGATGTTTAATGTTGATAAATGTAAGGTTCTGCACTTGGGGGCTAAGAATATGCATGCATCATACATACTAGGGGGGGTACAACTAGGGGAATCAATGGTGGAGAAGGATCTGGGGGAATCAATGGTGGAGAAGGATCTGGGGGTTCTGGTAGATCACAAGCTTAATAATGGCATGCAATGCCAAGCCGCGGTTTCTAAAGCGAACGAAATCCTCTCTTGTATTAATAGAGGTATAGACTCCAGAGAGAGAGATATCATTTCCCCCGGTACAAATCATTAGTAACACCTCATCTGGAATATGCAGTTCAGTTTTGGGCACCAATTCACAAAAAGAACATTGAGGAACTGGAGAAAGTACAGAGAAGGGAAACCAAACTGATAAGAGGCATGGAGGAGATCAGCTATGAGGAAAGATTAGAGGAACTGAATTTATTCTCTTGAGAAGAGGAGATTAAGGGGGGATATGATCTCCATGTATAATACATAAGGGGGGATATGATCTCCATGTATAATACATAAGGGGGGATATGATCTCCATGTATAATACATAAGGGGGGGATATGATCTCCATGTATAATACATAAGGGGGGGATATGATCTCCATGTATATTACATAAGGGGGGATATGATCTCCATGTATAATACATAAGGGGGGATATGATCTCCATGTATAATACATAAAGGGGGATATGATCTCCATGTATAATACATAAGGGGGGATATGATCTCCATGTATAATACATAAGGGGGGATATGATCTCCATGTATAATACATAAGGGGGGATATGATCTCCATGTATAATACATAAGGGGGGGATATGATCTCCATGTATAATACATAAGGGGGGGATATGATCTCCATGTATATTACATAAGGGGGGATATGATCTCCATGTATAATACATAAGGGGGGATATGATCTCCATGTATAATACATAAGGGGGGATATGATCTCCATGTATAATACATAAGGGGGGATATGATCTCCATGTATAATACATAAGGGGGGATATGATCTCCATGTATAATACATAAGGGGGGATATGATCTCCATGTATAATACATAAGGGGGGGATATGATCTCCATGTATAATACATAAGGGGGGGATATGATCACCATGTATAATACATAAGGGGGGATATGATCTCCATGTATAATACATAAGGGGGGATATGATCACCATGTATAGTACATAAGGGGGATATGATATCCATGTATAATACGTAAGGGGGGATATGATCTCCATGTATAATACATAAGGGGGGATATGATCTCCATGTATAATACATAAGGGGGGATATGATCACCATGTATAATACATAAGGGGAGGATATGATCTCCATGAATAATACATAAGGGGGGATATGATCTCCATGTATAATACATAAGGGGGGATATGATCACCATGTATAATGCATAAGGGGGGATATGATCTCCATGTATAATACATAAGGGGGGATATGATCTCCATGTATAATACATAAGGGGGGATATGATCTCCATGTATAATACATAAGGGGGGATATGATCTCCATGTATAATACATAAGGGGGGATATGATCTCCATGTATAATACATAAGGGGGGATATGATCTCCATGTATAATACATAAGGGGGGATATGATCACCATGTATAATACATAAGGGGGGATATGATCTCCATGTATAATACATAAGGGGGGATATGATCTCCATGTAGAATACATTATTTTTTATTATTATTATACAGTATTTATATAGCGCCAACGGTTTGCTCAGCGCTGTACATTGTAGTGGGGGACAGAACATGAGACAATACAGTAACAATACTATACACGAGGGGTTTGAGGGCCCTGCTCCTTGGAGCTTACAATCTAGGAGGGAGGGGAGAGTGGTACAGGAGGAAATAGCTGTGGGGGATGGCGTGGTGGGAAGAGCGGAGGAGATCAGCAATTAGGTGAGGGCGGGGTAGGCTTCTCTGAAGAGATGGGTTTTCAGGGTGCGCCTAAAGGTGAGGAGGGACGGTGACAGTCTGATGGATTGGGGTAGTGAGTTCCAGAGAATGGGGGAAGCCCTGGAGAAGTCCTGGAGATGGGCATGGGAGGAGGAGACCAGGGAACTGGAGAGTAGGAGGTCTTGTGAGGAGCAGAGAGTGCGTTTTGGGTGGTAGATGGATATCAGGCTTGGGGCAGTGTTATGAACAGCTTTGTACGTCAATGTTAATATTTTGAATTTTATGCGTTGAGCAATTGGAAGCCAATGGAGGGATTGGCAGAGGGGGGTGGCGGATACGGAGCGGTTGGTAAGGTGGATGAGTCTTGCTGCAGAATTCAGGATAGACTGAAGCGGGAATGGCCTGTGTTGGGGGTAGGCCGGCGAGGAGGGAATTACAGTAGTCAAGTCGTGATATAATGAGGGAGTGAATTAGTTGCTTTGTAGTTTCTGGAGTTAGGAACGGGCGTATTTTGGAGATGTTGCGGAGGTGGAGTCTGCATGAATTTGTCAGCGATTGGATCTGGGGCTGGAAAGACAGATTGGAGTCTAGAATGCCACCTAGTACTCTGGCTTGCGGGGTGGGGCTGATGGCGGCGTTGTTGGTCGTGATGGAGGGGGGGGGGGCGCGGGCTGGGGGGTAAAATAGGAGCTCGGTTTTGGCAAGGTTTAATTTGAGGAAGTGGAGTGACATCCAGTCTGATATGTCGTTCAGAAGGCTGGCTAGTGATTCTGGCGGAGACTGAAGGAGTGAGGCAAGGGGTAGAAATATAGATTTGAGTGTCATCGGCATAGAGATGGTAGTTGAAGCCATGGGAGTGTTGACCAAGGGAGGAGGTGTAGATGGAGAAGAGAAGGGGCCCGAGGACAGAGCCTTGGGGGACCCCAACAGAGAGGGGGAGTGAGGGGGAGGTGGCATTATAGGTAACACTGAAGGAGTGTTGAGATAGATAGGAAGAGAGCCAGGAGAGAGCGGAGTCTCTGAGGCCAAAAGAGTATAGTTTTTTGAGGAGGAGGGGGTGGTCGACTGTGTCAAAAGCCGCGGAGAGGTCGAGGAGTAGTAGCACTGAATAGTGGCCATTGGCGGTTAGCAGGTCGTTGGTGAGTTTGAGTAGGGCGGTTTCGGTGGAGTGTAGGTGACGGAAGCCAGATTGTAGGGGATCAAGGCGTTTTGATGAAAATGGCAGCAGGGAGATGGGTCTAAGGTTGCTTAGGTCGGTGGGATCCAGGGAGGGTTTTTTTTTTAAAACATAAGGGGGGATATGATCTCCATGTATAATACATTAGGGGGATATGATCTCCATGTATAATACATAATGGGGGATATGATCTCCATGTATAATACATAAGGGGGATGTGATCACCATGTATAATACATAAGGGGGGTATATGATCTCCATGTATAATACATAAGGGGGGTATATGATCACCATAATACATAAGGGGGGATATGATCTCCATGTATAATACATAAGGGGGGATATAATCACCATGTATAATACATAAGGGGGGATATGATCTCCATGTATAATACATAAGGGGGGGATATGATCTCCATGTATAATACATAAGGGGGGATATGATCTCCATGTATAATACATAAGGGGGGATACGATCACCATGTATAATACATAAGGGAGGATACGATCTCCATGTATAATACATAAGGGGGGATATGATCTCCATGCATAATACATAAGGGGAGGTATGATCTCCATGTATAATACATAAGGGGGGGGATATGATCTCCATGTATAATACATAAGAGGGGATATGATCTCCATGTATAATACATAAGGGGGGATATGATCTCCATGCATAATACATAAGGGGGGATATGATCTCCATGTATAATACATAAGGGGAGGTATGATCTCCATGTATAATACATAAGGGGGGATATGATCACCATGTATAATACATAAGGGGGGATATGATCTCCATGTATAATACATAAGGGGGGATATGATCACTCTGTATAATACATAAGGGGGGATATGATCACCATGTATAATACATAAGGGGGGATATGATCTCCATGTATAATACATAAGGGGGGGTTATGATCTCCATGTATAATACATAAGGGGGGGGATATGATCACCATGTATAATACATAAGGGGGGATATGATCACCATGTATTAGATATGATCACCATGTATAATACATAAGGAGGGATATGATCACCATGTATAATACATAAGGGGGGATATGATCACCATGTATAATACATAAGGGGGGGATGTGATCTCCATGTACAATACATAAGGGGGATGTGATCTCCATGTATAATACATAAGGGGGGGATATGATCTCCATGTATAATACATAAGGGGGATATGATCTCCATGTATAATACATAAGGGGGGATATGATCTCCATGTATAATACATAAGGGGGGATATGATATCCATGTATAATACATAAGGGGGGATATGATCTCCATGCATAATACATAAGGGGAGGTATGATCTCCATGTATAATACATAAGGGGGGATATGATCTCCATGTATAATACATAAGGGGGATATGATCTCCATGTATAATACATAAGGGGGGATATGATCTCCATGTATAATACATAAGGGGGGATATGATATCCATGTATAAATACATCAGTGGTTCATATAGTGAACTCGGTGTAGAGTTATTCACCCTGAGGTCATCACAGAGGACAAGGGGGCACTCTTTACATCTGGAGGAAGAAGAGATTTAATCTCCAAATACGGAAAGGTTTCTTCACAGTAAGAGCTGTGAAAATGTGGAATAGACTCCCTCAAGAGTTGGTTGGCCAGCTCAGTGGATTGCTTTAAAAAAGGCCTGGATTCTTTCTTAGATACACAGAATATAACTGGATACTAACATTTATAGGTAAAGTTGATCCAGGGAATATCCGATTGCCTCTCGGAGGATTAGGAAGGAATTTTTCCCCTGCAGGAGCAAATTGGATAATGCTTTGCTGGGTTTTTTTGCCTTCCTCTGGATTGTGGATATAGGATAACTTTTTTTTTTTTTGGCTGAACTGAATGGACTTTTGTCTTTTTTCAGCCAGACTAACTATGTAACTATGTTTACATTGCTGTCTGTGCCTGTCCTGAGAAGATTCACCCTCACTTCCTTACCTGCTCACCGAGTGTTAAAGAGTGTCACCAGAAAAGGAAATAAGTGGAAATCTAAAACAGCAATGAAAGTTAATAGGCAAAGGTAATATTTTTAAATGTTTGACTTGCTTGTACTAAGCTAAAATAAGCACCATGTGGAAGGAGTGATACTTCCTCAATATGGAAGAAGAAGTAGATGCCACAAGAGCCATGTACTTTCATATGCCTGTAAAATGTTAGTTGGTGGTTTGTGGACAGAGAGCCAGGAATCTAGTTCTGTTCTATTTCTGGACCAGTGACACAAGTAAATATTAATTCTTAAAGTGACCCTGTACATGGCCATTTAGGTAAAAACACAGATTCTTCGCTGCTCTTGGTTGGATAATCCGAATCGCGCTATGCTTCTTCCCACCATCTAGTACAAACCCAGCAAACTACAAAGAGGTGTTTCAACAAACGGGGCCACCAGAAGGGTAAGTATGGTGAATCCTTCTTTTAACTGGTATGTAGTTCTATATAGAAGACCCTGTGCTGCCAGGGTCAGTCTAGAACACAACGGGCTGATTTGAAAATAACGGAACGGATTTCTCCATCCACACAACCGAGGTGGATGAAGGAATCTCCCCTTGCTGTGTTATCGTATTCTGAGGGACTCCGCCACTGTCAGCATACACTGATGAGTACTACAGCTGATTGGCTGCAGTGCTGATCAAAAAAACATTTTCCAATAAGCCCGTTCATGAGAAATTGATCTTTAGATCCAAGGGGAACTGACATAGATGAAATTTGTCCGGTTCCTGCAAAACCTGTATTTAACGCAAAACACTTTGAACTTCCAAGTGGCAAATAAATGAGTGCATGCATACTTGCAAATATGTGTAGCCTTTTACAGTTTTCATATTATCCATATGCCATATTGCAGTGTTTATTCCATTTACTTTCTTACCGGTAGTGGGTAATGAAAGCAGCACTACCCTGGGGGGTGATTTCATATATACAATAATTACCACCTTCCTTTCCCAGACAATGACTTGGCAGTCTTCCAGCCAGTTAAACATGAATGTAAATACAGACGAGGGGAGAGAGATGAAAACAAACTCGACATGAATATCTTCACTGCTTCTGTTATGAACTTTGAGGATTTCTTCCACAGTGCCTGCAGCTGCAAAGGTCAGTGAGGGTTTATTCTAATACCCTGGTATCCAGCAGTTTTCTGGCACTATTCTGCATTACCAGTCACTTCTCTGGGTTGCTCTGCAGCTTGGCACCGGGCTCCAAGTCCTTTTCCAACTGGGACTGATGGATGATGTATCATTTATATGCTGGATTCCTGTGTTTTGCAATCAGTGCATTACTGTTTTTTACTAGCATTTTATCACTAATAAAGCTACATTTACATAATGGTAATTTATGGCAACCTATATATTTCTTTTAGTACAAGCTTCTTTTAGGAAACACTGAGATAGATATATCCTTTTTTCTTGCTTTAGACATAACAGAAATGAAACAGAAAAATGGGAATCAGACACAAGAGCTATAAGACTAAATCATTTTTCCTGGAAGAGGACGCGGGTCCTGGCTTGCAGTTTTCTTTGGATAAGAGTCACGCTAGAACATTTCTGCATTAAGCAACTGAAGTCCTGGGACAGCTGAACAAATATTTACCAGCAGATGAGAGGCTCTTCAAGTGGTTTGCGGAATCCCCTTTACTCCAGATGAGGAGGTGCGGCGGATCTAGAAAAAAAAAAAACAGACTGTCAGTCAAGCATAAAGAGGACACAAGATCAGGTATATAGGCCTGTCTTCAGGCATAGCATTAAAGGGCCTGTTACACTTCACACTGTATACAATGCAGTCCATGCAGCGTGAACAACAATAAAAAATTGCCACCAGTCGATCCTGAATACGGCTGCCAGACTCATTCACCTTTCCAACAGCTCCATCTCCGCCACCCCCCTCTGCCAATCCCTCCACTGGCTTCCGATTGCACAACAGATCAAATTCAAAATCCTAACACTGACATACAAAGCCGTCCACCATACTGCCCCGAACTACATCCCTGACCTAATATCCAAGTACCGCCCAACACGCACACTCCGCTCCTCACAAGACCTCCTTCTCTCTAGTTCCCTGGTCTCCTCCTCCCATGCCCGCCTCCAGGACTTCTCCAGGGTGTCACCCATCCTCTGGAACTCCTTGCCCCAACCCATCAGATTATCACCTACTCTCCTCTCTTTTAGGCGCAACCTGAAAACCCATCTCTTCAGGGAAGCCTACCCCACCCCCTGCTAACTTGCCGACCTCCTCCACTCTTCCTACCACCCCATCCCCCACAGCTATCTCCTCCTGTACCACTATCCCCTCCCTCCTAGATTGTAAGCTCCGAAGAGCAGGGCCCTCAATCCCCTCATGTTTTGCATTGTATTGGTATTGTTCTGTCACATGTTCTGTCCCCCTTTGTAATGTACAGCGCTGAGCGAACTATTGGCGCTTTATAAATACTGTATAATAATAATAATAATAATAAACTCACAACCATTCTCACTGCTTTGTTCCATGCCATATATGAGGTACACGAGCACACAAGTGCTGTCCAGAAAGCAAGTTTTCAGATGTACAGTGGGAAGCCACATACAAGGGTCGTTCAAACTTCATTAGAGCATTTCAAGTGTGCTTTTAATTTTTTTTTGGGGGGGGGGGGCTATACAAACACAGCAAGTTTTTATAGTAAATCCAATAGCGGTACAGAACTTGGTGAACATATAGTTCAATTTTTCTAACTGCCTGGTTGCATAGCTGACACCCAGGAGCCCATGCTATTACAATGCTCCATTATCACCCAAACGGTCACTGCCCCATATATAATTATAGAAAAAAAAAAAAAAAAAACTACACGACTGGACAGAGAGATGGGATGAACTGTTGAGGTTTTTTTTTTAAGGGTCACCTATCGATATTTTTCAGGTGCCATTATTTTCCGCCATTTTCCGGGCACACACTATTTTGAGGCTTGACACATATGTTATTTATTTACTCCACCAGCCTTACCCTTTATAATTACCAGAAAATGTGGAGATTTTATTACATTTATGTGCACTAAAATAAATTAGTACAATTTTTACAAAAAATGTAGATTTGATAAACACTTGTGCAAATATGATACCATCATATTAATCTATATCTGCCTGCAGATTTTAGTATTCTCTGACAGTGAAAGAGTTAAAGTGCTAATTAAACATTTTATTTTAATTTGTTACTCTGCATCCACAGCAGTCCTTCCTTAACAAAGTCATAGTGAATAGCATATGTACGCGTTCTCACAAGAAGCTGGCAGTTGAACCCTTTTCCATATCCAGAAAGGTGACTGCCCCGAGGATACAAAAAAAATCAAGAGATTTCAGTAATGAGGTATAACCAGTTTATGAGCCTGAGCTCCCGCCACTCCCCCTGCTTGTGGTGGTGGAATGCGCACTTCGTAAATACATCGACTCCCCGATGCAAGATGTTACTTGCTAGGCCTTACTGACACTTGAACTTTTATATTTGAAGTGTTCCTACAGCCAATACAAGTGTTTCTCAACCTTTTCAGTCAAGGCACCCTTTACAATTATAGACAGTCCCGAGGCGCCCTTTAAAAAATTATGGACAGTGTTGAGGCACCCCATTCTAAAATAAGGAGCCTCAAGACTGTACATCATTTTAAAAGGACACCACAAATGTGAAAAATGATTCTAATAGTTTTATATAACGCAGCAACATCCACACATGTAGGACACCCAACATTAGAGGTGATTTATTCTTCCAAAGCAAAAAAAACTTTTGCACACTGGTACTGACTAGTATTCCAATGTTTCTCATCTCCCTCAGTTTTTCTCCCTCATTGAGCTAATGTGACCCCAGCACTGATGGAGAGGGGCGGGGGAGGGTCAAACTAGGATGCTGTACAGGCAGCTGACATCCTCCTTATCAACTGATGTCATTGGTTGTCAGCTAGAAGGTTGTAATGGCGCACAATGAAAACCTGTGGCTTTGTGTAACTAAAAGGCAGGCTTGTTCTACCCGCTGGCTTGTATACAAGTTTTGGACAATTTTTAGACTTTTGCCAAGTCACCCCTGAAGAAATATCAAGGCACCCTGGTTGAGAAAGGCTGGCCTATACAATAAGGAACAAGACTCTCTTAACCACTTCCCGTCAGGCCCATGTATATAAAATAGCCGTACGGGAGCAGTGCAGGGCCGGGTGGCCGTTTATAAACGTCCTCCCCGCTCCTTACTTATGCCCGCTCCCTGGGAGCACGCAGCACCGCAATCCACCAATCGTTGTACGGGACCTCTGTGCGAGGTCCCTATCACGTGATCACTGATTAGCCAATCATTGATCACATGAAGAGTAGTAAGCAAGATGTCACTTCCTGACATCATTGCTTACTACGTGTGAAATCTGTGAATGATCACAGAGGTCACATGGTACAAGGCTATTCACAACAGCCTTGTACCATGTGAGAAGCTGTGACCAATCACAGCTCACCCAGTATTTCTCAATGGCTGCAAGAATGCAGCCAGAGAAGAGAAATGATTGCTTTTCTACCCTTAAAGGCTGTAAAAGCAATCAGTGTAAAAAAAATAAATAAATCTTCATCACCCCCCACAAGATGTACAGTGTCACCATGGCAACACTGTACTGCTAGGGTGACAGTATGTAAAAAAATATATATATACATATAAAAAAAAAAAAATGTAAAAAAAAACAAAAAATGGAGAAAAATTATACTTTTTGGTTATAAACTAATTTGGGTTATTTTTTTTTTTACTAAAAAATCCCTGTGGTGAATACCACCAAAATAAAGTTTTATCTGTCTGGAAAAAATTCATATGAGTACAGTGTTGCATGACCGCGCAATAGTCATTCAAAGTATTTTAGCTGAAATTTGGCCTGGACAGGAAGGGGGTGAAAGTGTCCAGACTTGAAGTGGTTAAAGTGTAGTTACTGGCCAGTGAGTCTCTTAGAGAGCAGTACAGTTAAAGGAGAGGGGCTCTGCGAGGGCAATATACTGTAGTTACTGCAGAGAGAATCTTAAAGGACAGTATAGTGACTGGAGAGTAATTGATCCCAGAGGACAGTACTGGACAGGGACTCTCTCAAAGGGCAGTATAGTTATTGCAGAGTGAATCAATCAGAAGGCAATGTAGTTACTGGGCAGAGAATGGTAGTATAGTTATTCGATGGAGACTCTTAAGGCTGCTTGCACACTAGTTGTCCAGCCCATGTGCATCAAATCCTGGTGTTTTAGTGCGCCCAGGAGGCACAAGTTTAGCATCCAGCCCAGTTACCTGACAATCTATGGCAGGCTGAAACACACTGCAGCTGGACTGAGCTGACCGTTGTACAGGGTGGCCCTTGTGTTCAGGACTATATGCCAGTGTTTCTCAACCTTTGTTCAGTTGAGGCGCCCCTTACATTTACGCACAATCTTGAGGCCCCCCATTCTAAAATGTAAGAAACAGCTTTACATAATGCAGCAACATCCACACACCTAGGTCACCCAATCGTAGAGGAGATTTATTCTTCCAAAGCAAATACATCTTTGTACACTGGTACTGACTAGTATTCCAATGTTTCTTTTCTCCCTCAGTGTTGATGGAAAAGGGCAAGGGAGGGGCAAACAAGGATGCTGTGCAGGTGCCTGAGGTGTTCCTTATCAACTGATGTCATTGGTTGTTAGGATGCCAGCAGCTAAAAGGCTGTAATGGTGCACAATGAAAAGCTTTGACAACCAAAAATGACAACGAAAAGGCAAACTTGATCCACTCACTGGCTTCTATTAAATTTTTTGGGCAATGTTTAGGCATTTTGCCAAGACACCGCTGAAGAAACCTTGAAGCACCCTGTTGGAAAAGGCTGCTCTATGCATCCAGGGACATATGGCAGGAATACAGAATACTCGTGATCCTGGCATACATCCCTGAATACAAGTACCACTCAGCACAGTGTTCAGCTCCATACTTCTGTCTGCTATAGACTCTACCAGGCAGCGGGGAGGATGGACAATGAACTTGTGCCTCTAAAAAATTGTTGCAATTACAATGTTTAGGCATTCTCACATTTATTTCTTTTGTTTGTATTGGTATGACACAAAAAGTGGAGAAACAAAAAGCCAAATCTGACACATTCCACGCAGAAACTCAGAAATGTACTGGACAAAATTATTGGCACCCTCTATTTAATATTTGGTAGCACACCTCCTGGAAAAAATAACTGAAATCCATGGCTTCCTGTAACCATCAGTGAGTTTCTTCCACCTCTCTACTGGAATTTTGGAGCACTCTTCTTTTGCCAAGTGCTCCAGATTATTATTATTATTATACAGTATTTATAAAGCGCCAATAGTTCGCTCAGCGCTGTACATTACAAAGGGGGACAGAACATGTGACAGAACAATACCAATACAATGCAAAACATGAGGGGATCGAGGGCCCTGCTCTTTCGAGCTTGAATTGAAAGGTTTCCTTTTCCCAACTGCTGTTTTGAGATCTCTAAATAGGTGTTCTATTGAATTCTGGACTCATTGCTGGCCAGTTCATTGCTGGTGGTGGGAGATGAGAACATAGGAGCATGTTACTTGTTACATACGAAGTATGGGTGTAAGATTGACATGCTCCTAAAGGTGAAGCTATTCTTCAATCACTTGTACACCACCCACCCGCAATGTACTGCAGACAGGCGGCCCATGCTGAAAAAGCAAGCAAGATTCTGTCAGCAAGTCCTAGCCAATGACCTGCCGATCAGCTGTGTGAAAATCAACACAGGGCTCTGTACAGAGGGAACAATGTCACAATTTCTCAGCCCTGCGAAGCAGGAATAAGAAACAAAGATCTATTAGTAAAAGAAGCATATAATACACACATTAAACATTGTGAAGCACACATTTGGCCCCCTGATCACTGTAGATCAGTGGTTCTCAACCTGTGGGTCGCGACCCCTTTGGGGGTCGAACAAGCCTTTCACAGGGGTCTCCTAAGACCATCGGAAAACACATATTTCCGATGTGTAATGAGCAGCTACTGTGTAGAAAGCAGCTCCTGTGTTGAAAGCAGCTACTCTGTTAAAAGCAGCTACTGTGTTGAAAGCAGCTACTGTGTTGAAAGCAGCTACTGTGTTGAAAGCAGCTACTGTGTTGAAAGCAGCTACTGTGTTGAAAGCAGCTACTGTGTTGAAAGCAGCTACTGTGTTGAAAGCAGCTACTGTGTTGAAAGCAGCTACTGTGTTGAAAGCAGCTACTGTGTTGAAAGCAGCTACTGTGTTGAAAGCAGCTACTGTGTTGAAAGCAGCAGTATTGGAGGTAAAACGACACTCATGAATTATAATTACTGGGTAAATAATTTTATGGTTGGGGGTCACCACAACATGAGGAACTGTATTAAAGGGTCACGGCATTAGGAAGGTTGAGAACCACTGCTGTAGAGGTTAACCTCTTCCCAGCCAGTGTCAGACAGTGACAGTCTATATCAGTGATGGCGAACCTATGGCACGCGCCCTGAGTGCCCTGATGATCGGTGCCCACCTGTGCCACACACAAGTTCCGCCCACTTGTGCCCAGCAGTGCGCCCACCTGTGCCCAGCAATGCGCCCACCTGTGCCCAGCAATGCGCCCACCTATGCCCAGCAATGCACCCACCTGTGCCCAACAGTGCACCCACCTGTGCCCAACAGTGCACCCACCTGTGCCCAACAGTGCACCCACCTGTGCCCAGCAATGCACCAACCTGTGCCCAACAGTGCGCCCACCTGTGCCCAGCAATGCACCCACCAGTACCCACCTGTGCCACCCACCAGTGCCCAGCAATGCACCCACCAGTACCCACCTGTGCCACCCATCAGTGCAGCCCAGCAGTGCTGCCAGTCAGTGCCAGTCAGTGCCCAGCGGTTGTGCCAGTCAGTGCCCAGCAGTGATGTCAGTCAGTGCCACCTATCAGTGCTGTCTATCAGTACCCATTATCAGTGTCGCCTATCAGTGCCACCTATCTGTGACACCTCATTAGTGCTGCCCATCAGTGCCACCCATGAATGATGCCCAGCAGTGCCGCCGGTCAGTGCCGTCTGTCAGTGCCTCCAGTTGGTGCTGTCAGTGCCGCTTATCAGTGCCCATCATTTCCTGCATATCAGTGCATCATCAGAGCCTCCTCATCAATGCTCACCAGTGCCGCCCCATCAGTGCTACCTATCTGTGCCGCCTCACCAACGCACATCAAAGAAGAAATATTACCTGTTTGCAAAATTTTAGAATAGAAGCAAAGGAAACCTTTTATGTTTTTAATTTTTTGCTCTTTTTTCATTTATAGTGCAAAAAATAAAACACCCAGTGGTGATTAAATACCACCAAAAAAATCTCTATTTGTGTGAAAAAATGATAAAAATTGCATATGGTTACAGTGTTGCATGACCGCACAATTGTCTTTGTTACGTGCAACAGCACTGAAAGCTGAAAATTGTCCTGGGCAGGAAGGGGGTAGAAGTGCCCGGTAGGCAAGTGATTAATTCCAGTGTTGGCACTTTGAAATAAAAAAGTTGGTTTTGTGTTGCAGTTTGGGCACTCGGGCTCAAAAAGGTTCGCCATCACTGGTCTATATAATTATCAGTGATCACTGTAATAGTGTCACTGGTGATGTCAGTGGCAGTTAGTTCCCCACCAGCGTTAATTAGTGTCAGAATGTCTGCCGCACTATCGCACTCCTGTTATAAGTCACTAATCACCACCACTAGTACAAAAGGGGAGATAAAAAAAAACAAAACAGTATATATACCATAGTTTGTAGACGCTATAACTTTCACGTAAACCAATATACAATTGGGATTTTTTTTTTTTCTTAGACAAAGCAGAATACATTTTGGCTGAAACGTATAAAAAGTTAATTTTTTGAATGTTTTTATTAGATATGTTTTATAGCAGAAACTAAAACTTATTTTTTTTTTTTCAAACTTGGTCTTTTTGGTCTTTTTTGTTTATATCACAAATAAATAAAAAAAATAAGAGTGGTGACCAAATACCACATGCCTGTTGAAGGAGTCCTGGGAGACTCCGAAACGTTGCCTTGCTGAAACTATGTGATTGTTCATTAAAACTTTCGATCCATATTGGTGATCCTCGGTATGCTGGTGACATTCTCCTTCGCAAATAGTACAAAAAAGAAAGATCTATTTCTGCGAAAAAAAATTACATAAATTTAATTTGGGTACAGTGTCGCATGACCGCGCAATTACCAGGTAAAGTAGCGCAGTGCTAAATAGCAAAAAATGGCCTAATCAGGAATGGAGTAAAATCTTCCAAAGCTTAAGTGGAGTAAAATCTTCCAAAGCTTAAGTGGTTAAAGTGAAAAAGGAGCTATGAGACCGAAAAGGTCATGAATGTGGCACACACTTTACCTAAGTTTAGGAAACACTACACTTATGTAGGCCATACATGGGTCGAACACTGAACGATTTTTCGTCCGAAAATGTAATTCGCTCAGTATTCCGATAGTGCCATCAATGATTTCGAAAATTGGCCGACCGAGTCATAACGTTCACCCCATATAACAGATGAAACTTCTGTTCCTTCCAGGTCACGGCTCATACGCATATTCTTTTCGGAAAAACAATTGTACAATTTGGCCATCATTGAGTCGAAAATCAGTTGTTTTTCACGAATTTTCCAACATGCCCGATCACCGCAAATTGGAGGAACCACGAAAATCGGCCGGTGCCATTGACCCAATAACAAAGCGAAAATCTGCCGCTTCTTCTTAGGCCGAAAAATCCGTCGAATTTCGACCCATGTATGGCCAGCATTAGTTCCGGTTACACCGATGCAAGTCACACCCTATTGTCCACAATGGAAGCGGTCGTATCAGTGCCATTCTGACCAATTTGGAAAGTACTTCATGCACTACTTTTTCCAAGTTGAGGTGTAACTTGCATAGACATCAGTGAATGAAATTGCGCAGATATCTTCCAAGTTGCACTTGAAGTCAGATTGACATCAGACTTTGAAATCGTGCAAATTCAAGTGAAATCACCAGGGGCGGACTGACCATTTGGGCACTCGGGCACTGCCTGAGGGCCTGGGGTCAGTAGGGGGCCCCATGAGATGCCGCTGGTACCTTTCATAGGCTTTTTTGGGTGTGGTTTGAGTGTGGGCGAGGACACAGGGGCCCCATGATCCCCTATTGCCCGGGGGCCCCATGAGTTGTCAGTCCACCTCTGGAAGTCACGCGATTTTATAGTCGGATTCGGTGTGACTGAAGATTTATCTGAATAAAGAATATAGTGGTTGAGCTAAAAAATGAGAAGCCTCGGACAGTAATTACCTGAAAAGGATTCACTTGAATGCCAATATTTTTAGGCAAAAGACACCCTTTCCATACCTCCACACTACTACCTCATTTCACACAGGAAAAATATACCATCAATATTTCCTGGGTAAAAAGTCCTTTCCCACTTTTGCTGCAATTCTTTAGGTGATGCATACTGTATTGCATTGTTCTATCATTACACTTCACAGGGGTCAGCAGCGCACGTCGCTAATAAAAACCAAAAAACATGAATGAACTACTGCTCTTCAGCTCCCCCATGTGACCTATACCAGGCGATGATGTCTGCCTGCAAAAGGTTAGAGAGCGTGGAGTGGAATCTTTAACTTTCAATCACACGTAGCCCATCTAAAAGAATTACAAGAGGAAGCACTTGTACCGCACATGTAATGAACAAGTATTGTTATCCTAAATACATACACAACAGGATTTCACAGCTGAATGAAAGGAAAGTAAAAATCCTCCCTTGAGGTGGGGCTTGCCCCTGCACTGCAAGGGTTAAACACATCTTTACGTCTATTGGAACAGGTACACAGAGTTATGTACTTAATCCTCCACTCATTTAGGCTTGGTCCACATTGCTAAACCAGATCCTGCAACCTTCTCTTCTTTATGCCCTGGCAAACACAGGTCCTCTGACATCATCAAGACCAATGCCAGGTACATAACCCTGCACTGGACATGAGGACAACAAGAAACAGTCCACTGCTGTAGCATAAGGGAGCACCTGAAGTCCAGGGAGCAGAGGACTGAGCGTGTAAAACTGCATTTCCTGTACCCTAGACTTAAAGCGGAGTTCCACCTGAAAAAAAAAATAAATAAAATTCAGCAGCTACAAAAACTGTAGCTGCTGACTTTTAAATACAACCACTTACCTGTCCCTCCGTCCAGCGGTGTCCTCATCATGGCTGGTTTCACCGGCCATCTTCTCTCTCTGGCATCTTCAGTGTGGGCACCCGGCTGTGACAGTTTGCAGCTTCACAGCCGGGTGACCACTGCACATGTGCGAGAAGCGCTGCGCTTTGTGAATGGCCCCGTAGTCTTCTGGGACCTGTCACATGTCCCAGAAGACTATGGGGGGGAAGACAACTTACGCTTCCAATCAATCGCCTAGGTGATCGCAGTGGAAGTGGGAGCGGGTAAATGTCAATTTTGGGTACCCGCTCCCCAAAGGTGACAATTCTTAATGGGGAGCAGTGGACAAAGGCTTAAAGCAGAACTTCCCCTTTTGGGTGAAGATCCACTTTAAATGAGAATTTAAGTGACTTGTTATGGGGGAATTCAGCAAGGGGCAGGGCCAGGAACAGGCAGGGACCCCAGAAGATGGCAGTTCTGTGCAAAATTATTACAAAGAGCAGGTAAGTATGACGTCTATTATTTAAGAGAAAAAGACTTTATAATTACTTTACAAGACCTCAGTTATTTTAAATACAAAATAAATATATTTGGTGTTTACAGAGTACATTTAATAATACACAGCTACGTGCTCTATCTACAAAAGAACAAATGTGGAAGGAGGACAAAAGGATTCAAGGAAGCACTGCTGAAAGCTAAGCAAAAAGTTAGTAAGATGTATTCTCGATATCTAGGAGGAAGTATGACATCTGAATTTAAACTTTCCCAGAACGACACATTAACTGCTTCTAAGAAAATCATTAAAGCAGAACTCCGGGCAAAAACCTCTTTACATGTCCTTTTTGCTGATTTCTTACCTTCACTGAATATGTCATCCATCTTCTGGTTCACTCAGTAGTTGCTCTGAAATATCCTAATCATTTTCAAATCAAACCATTATTCTCTTTGGTTTTCTGTTCGTAAAACCAGAGGCTACTATGCCTCCTATTCTCTCAGCCACTGGTCTTGGCACATCCCTTCTGTAGTTCTTTCTCCAGGAAGAAGTGATGTCATTCAACCCTACTTGCAGTGGTGCTCGGGCCAAGACTCTTACACCTCGGTCACATCAAACTCGACATTGAAATTGTGCGACTTACAGTGAAGTTGCACAATTTTCATATCCAGGTGACTTGGTGATTTCAGGTGCGATTTGCAAGACATCTGACACAGATGTCTATGCAAATCGCACCAAAAGTAATGCATGTACTACTTTAGAAACCGGAGCGGCTCCGACCAAGTCGGAACCGCTCCGATATGACGATAGAACAATAGGGTGCGACTTGGCATGTGATTTGCAAAGCGCATGCCAATTTGCATCCAGTGTGGCCAGGGGCTTATACACATTCAACGTGAACAGGCCTAATGTACCCACCCACATTCACTACAGTTCTCAAAGGTTGATGGGAACTGTAGTTTCTTTTTAATGCAGAGAGAGAGGAGAGGATATGATGCAATCCCGGCTGTTACACCTCCTTCTTGGCAGAGCAGATGCGGTTATCCTTTGAATTACAGAGATGACTTCCTGAAAATTCAGTTACACTTTTCTCCTCAATGGTAAGGAATTGTACAACTGTATTAACGGTTTAGTGTTTTGTGTAGGGTGGTGTAGTAATGGGGGTTTGTTTTTTTTTTGCCTATCCCAGAGTTCTTCTTTAACCCCTTTACGCCGGCTGCACACAAATGTGCGGCCTCCCGGCATCTGGGCCTAGACGCCAAGCGGCCGCACATTTGCGTTCAGGTAAGAAAAAACATATGTGCTGAGAGCGCGCCCTGCACGCTCCCAGCACACATGTCCGGTACTCACGGAACGGTCCCAGTCTGCTCTTTCGATCGAGACCTTTCCCGATCATGTGACCGCAGTGATGACGCGTCACGGCGGTCACATGATCCCTAAATCCCGCCTCCCAGCTTCTGAAACTCTTAAAGGGCTGGGAGGCGCCGGCGGGAAGGGGTTAACAAAGGCTTATTATTCCTAAACCAAAGAAACGCTGCAAACAGAACACCAAAATAATCTTTCTTGATTAAAACCAAGCACCAGGCAAACAACTAAATGCACAATTGACTGCTGACTGGACCAAAAAAGAAAAAGCAGCAGCACTCTTATGACTCATCACTTTGCACCCTCTGCTCTCACCTTTAGTCAGCATGTTCACCATCTACACATGCGCATTACTGGCAGCTCACCTCTCCATCCTGAGTGATGTTATACAGGAGGCTGATATCAAGAAAACAGCTGAACAACAACAACCATTTGTATTTTTGGATATCTGTCTGGAATTTACCTTTATATTGGGGGGTCAGAAACTAGTAGACCGTGGGCCCAGGTTTGTTGACCCGCCATCTCAAAGCATCAAACAAAGTGCAGTGCAGAGGGACTACTTGTAAAGTCTAAGCTGTAGTAGGGAGCAAGAGCCACATAAGCCGATGCCTCTTCTGCAGTCCTGGCTCTTGTCCCATTTGTAGTGATACCAACTGCACTCCATCTATTATCCCGGCTAGCGGTCTCCAAAGTGGTGCCAGCAACAGGAAAGAAGAGATCTTCAGGTCAGTGTGAGGCAATACACTGGGCATATTAGTATACGGCTGCTTTCACACTGATGTGCTGCGGTCTACCCACAACACGGCTGCAATGCAGTGTACCTGCAGCTTTCCTGCGGGTATCCTGTGCTTAGCCATAGACGTGTATTATATTGTGCAGGTTTGGTGTACTTTCTGAAAGCTCATCAAAACTCCTTCAGCTAACCAATCAAAGTCACAGATGCACTGCGCTGCACTCGTGGTGTGTTTAAACCTCAGCACATCAGTATGAAAGCAGCCTTATAGGGGGCTCAGAACAGTAAGGGTTCATTTGCATTTGCAGTTTAGGGGGTAGGATGTGTTTTTACCACCCCTCCCTTTTGCTGCAGTGGCCAGGGGTATGCACATTTCACAGCTGCAGCAGGAGACATATGTCCCAACATAGCTGATGGGTGTAGCACCTGCCAAGCAAGTGTCCTGCAACCTTGTGCAGTAAAGCAAACAAGGGGTTAAAGCAGGCAGCACTGTGTTTTTTTCTCACCACCTGCTTTAACCCCTTGGACCTCGCAGAAGCATGCAGTTGTGTGGCCCCAGTTACTTGAATTCCTGCTGCGGCAGGTGTACACCTTTGGCTGCTGCCTCGGCAACTAAAGGAGTTAGGGATTGGGGGTGGTAAAACTGTGACTCAACCACAGGTTTCCCCTCCCCCCCCCAACTTTACGTGAATGGGCCCCAAGGGTGCCACTGCCAAATGTAACTAAGGGCTCATTCACAAGTGCAGCAGGCACTGCTGCTCCTCTGAAAAGAGATCCAAGTGTGTTTGACAGGTGGTGAGGTGATACGTTACCCCTCCTCAACACCTGATTGCCGTGCAATGCACGCGATTGGGACATCAGTAGTACATCAGTGGTGAAAAGGCGACACTGTGCCTGGTGATATTTGACTTCTCCCATGTAGATCTCCACCTCTTTAAGGTTGCCCACCCCTGGCTTTAGATTATACTCACAGCACCCGCACTGCGTTTGGTGCACACTTAACACACCTGAGTGGATTTGCATCAACACGCATTTTGTCATGCATTGTCCTTTTATTCCTGCAGAAGAACCAAAATACCTATTTTTCATAACACGTGCTGTCAGGCTTATTCCCCTGCATCTAAATGCAGCGCAATCCATTTTTACCCAGAGTACAGCAATGCAACATACTGGTGTGAACTAGGCCTTCCAAAACAATGGATTTCAGCTTGTTAAAGCTTTAGGCCCCTTTCACACGGGTGTTCCGTATGTCTGTTTTTCATCTATCCGTTTATGGATGAAAACCGGACCCCCATGTATTTCTATGGACTTGCGGATGTAAATAGAAGAAAATCTTTTTACATCCATTAATGTCCGCATCCATTAACATCTGTTTTTTTGAATAGAAGAAAACCCTATTTTTCTTCCGCAAAAAAAAAAAAACGGAACGGACGAAAAACGGATGTCAACGGATGTAAACAGACCAAAAATGGATGGTGTCGGATTGAAACGGATGAAAAACACGGATGAAAAAAAAACGGATGAAAAAAACGGATGAAAAAAAAACAGCTGAAAAAAAAACAGATGAAAAAAAAACAGATGAAAAAAAAACAGATGAAAAAAAAACAGATGAAAAAAAAACAGCTGAAAAAAAAACAGCTGAAAAAAAAACAGATGAAAAAAAAACAGATGAAAACTCATCTTTCTTTGAAAAAACGTGACTGAACAGAAGGAAATAAAAAACGGAACGCCCGTGTGAAAGGACCCTTAGGCTGACAAAATATTGCCACCCAGTACATTTTTCTGGGAAGAAGAAACCTCACCAGTCTTTACGGTCACCAAAACTATATTAAGAAAAAAAGAGGAAGGCGCCTCTAAGTGCAGTATTGACAGTTTATTTAGTAAACAATTGATAAATTGCACTTACAAGATAAACGGTTAAAAAGACTCATCGTGTGGTAATTAGATCCAGGTGGGACATCCATTCATCCAGCAGCAAACTCTGTCTATAGGATCAGGAAGTAGAGTCCAGGATGTGGCTGTGCATCAAAAATGAAGCTTGGAGAGCACAGTCAGATGTAGCAGGTGAAGGGGGCGGTAATGCATTCCAGAGCATGCTCAATAGGCTCCTTCTTCAGAGGAGCTGTGCTTCATTTTTGATGCACAGGCACATCCTGGACTCTACTTCCTGATCCTATAGACATAGTTTGCTGCTGGACGGCTGGATGTCCCACCTGGATCTAATTACCACACGATGAGTCTTTTTAACCGTTTATCTTGTAAGTGCAATTTATCAATTGTTTACTAAATAAATTGTCAATACTGCACTTAGAGGCGCCTTCCTCTCTTTTTCTTGTTACTGCATTAGAGCCTTGCTTCCACTCTAAGAAGAGCTGCCTCAGTGTTGCTGCTCCCATCCATCCATCCATCCGATATCCATCTGGCACCTTTATCTTACAGCTACAGAGGTTGGGCTCCAACAAGCGCGCCCTATATAATATACATTCACCAAAACTATATTAACCTGTCTGAGAGCAAATTTGTGGTAATTCTACACTGCTTGTAGCGTAAGAACAATTGCTCAAAAGGGGAATATTCTACTAAGCCATAACACTCCGGGTGATTTTACCACCTTGTCTGATTTGTAAAATGCTTCAATTGAAATCAATATTTTTTACTTTATCGTATTTGATCTCCCAGGTCAGGTTTATTTACTGCATGTGCTTATTCTTTCTAGTTGCTTTACTGATTATTTGCTGTATACAAAAGTTGATTCACAAAAAAAGTGTTTTTGTTCGATAAAACCATCACTAGATTCTGGAAGATGACGATAATCAGGTTTTATGAGGCATTTTAGGATTGGAGCTGAAAATGAAGCATTTTTAATGTAGAGATAAAATAACATTTCATGGGAAACTGAGGATTGCTAGGAAATAATGACCAATTCATGACTGCACACCTGAGACACCAAAACACGTGAGATTTTCAGGTACAAATTGTAAAAATGTTGATCACAACCATCTCACTTTTAGACCCCATGCACACAGGGCATTATCTAACATCTTCTTAACGCCTTTCCTCGTCACCCACGGTTTTTTTTCTGAAAAACCGCACATTTAGGCGCGTCAAGAGCTTGGGCATTAATTTCATTGGCTAGAATTCTGGCCACAGCAATGAACTGATGCTCAAGAGCTTGATGCACCTAGTGTTTTAAACCTCAGACATGAGATATGAACAAAGCATATTATTCTATAGAGTGTACTTGTCTCAATTAGGAGCACTAAGTGTCATTTTTCTGCTGCCTTGTTCCTCTGCTATCGCATGAATCACTTTTGACAAGTTTTCCCAACACCAGAAGAAAAAATGGTGACGGGGAGGGGGCTCCAGTACACAGCATGTGATTGATGGCCTCAGCTCAGTTTTTGTGTTCTGTGTTGAGGGAGGTGTGTCTCTTCCCTTCAATCAGCTCTCAGAGCTCTCCGCACTGAGCTTTGCATTGTGTAATTTCATCTCTCCGCCCCTTTCTTTCTGAACTTTCAGATAAGCTTTTATAAATTCAGCTCTTTCAGTGGCTGTAGAGAAGAGAAGACTGCAAATAAACAGGTACATCCTATGTAGGAGGATTTGTTTTATCTCTGTATATCACCTGAGGCCGGTCATTTCATTTCAGAGGGATTCATGTACACTGCAGCTGATAAACTGACGTTTAGGAGCTTTTCTGCGGTTTTTTTTTTTCAGCAGCCCCTGAACTCTCCCTAATGTTCTCCTATGTGTCCATGCACACTATGTCATTTACAGGCAGTTGAGTTTACAGTTTTTTTTTTTTTAACGAACCAAACTTGCGTTTATAAGCGTTTGCGTTTATAAGCTTTTTTTTTTCATTGTTCCATATCCAGATGCTGTCCAGAGCCTTTTTCATCATCAGAAATGCATGCAAAGTGTTTTCCATGTATTCAAATGGACCCGGTACACCAGCACAGTCAGTTCCAGGTTTTGCATGAAGGAAACAATGGTAGAACGTGCCGCATTATGCTCATGATGGGATCCATAGTGAATACAACCAGAAAAGACAGGTCATCTCAACACATACTGCTCTCTCTGCTTCTGCTCTCTGTCTCTCAAAAAGTCTGAAATAGTTAATTTTTTACTGTTTTTCAGTGTATTCTGGGCATTTTGGAAGGTCTCCTGAGGTTATCTTTAAAAAAGCTTCTAAAACAAACGCGCATAAACGCGGTATGCAAACGCAGCTAAACAGACGTTTTCTAACCTACGTTTTCCAGCAGTCAGTTTCCATCGTTCAGAAGTGTTTTCCAAACGTCCCGTGTACATGGAGCCTTAATGGGCATTTAGATGTGTTTACATGCGTCAAGTGTTTTTTCTGCCAAGACACAACTGCTCCTGCAAGTGCTGACAGTGATCCTAAAAATCAGTATTAAAAATCGTTCTGAGTAATGTGCCCTTACAAAGTTTTTAGCATGTATTTCTAAAGTTTAGCTCCTCCCCCCACCACCATACCCTCCGCTGCTATTACTGACAATTACTAGCGGTCACTATGACAGCTGATAATGGTTTTGTATTACGCAGCAGAAGCAGCTGTCAAATGCAGAAAATATCCAAAAGACTGATATAAAGAAAGTTCAGAGAGTTTCCTAATAAATGCATAACTGTAGAAAAGTGTCAGTAAACCTACCCCCGACCCCTCTTCCCTTCAGAAAAAAAAAAATCTTTTGTACTTTGTAATTTTGTAATTTGTACGATTTGATAATTAACCTCCCTGGCCGTATTTCCGAGTGTAGCTCGGGGTAAAATGTCAGTACCAAAAGCGGTAACCCCGAGCTACACTTGGGCTTACCATGCAGCGCTGTATAGGGAGTCCCTGCAGCACTTACCTTGTCCTTCGCTCCCGCGATGTGTCCCCTGCAGTGTCCCCGGCCATCTCCTCCGGCAGATGCCGGCATCCGGCTCCTGTGTTCCGGTCCCTGTGACGTCGGGACGTACGGGTGCCGCCGGCGGCGGCGGCGGGAAATTTGAAAATTTAAAAAAAAGTCATTTTTTTCAAAACGATTTTTCATAGTAAAACATTGCTGTTTCAATGCATTTCACATACATTTTGTCCCGAGTGCTTTGTCCTGTCCCCTGTCTGCATTTTGAATGTTCTTTCTGCCTGGAAACTTAGAAAAGTCCACGGCGTCCAAAAAGCGTCCCTTTAGGTCAAAATCGGTTTTAGACCAGCTAGAGAACAGTGATAGTAAATCAGAACCACTTGCAGAATTGAGTGATAATGATTCGTGGAGAAATTCGTCATCAGACACTGAAAACGATTTTGCGACTTTGCTCAGCGATGTGCGAACTTGGCACTATATTTCAAATTTCAGTGTTTTTGGTTTGATTATATTATTGAATTAAATGTATTATTATTATATTATTATTTTTTATGATTATTTATTAAATTATAATTTATGATTTTGTGTTTCAAATTTTATCATACCTGGGATGTTTACTAGACTCTTGTTCGGACAGATTTCAGTGAGTTATTCCTAAATATTACAGCCTACAATAAAAAAACTACATATTTCCATGCAGAATAATGGTACCACTTTCAGCACCAAAAATCTGAAATAATCATACCGCTAGGGAGGTTAAAGCCTTTCATTATGAGAAATGAATTGGTGATCCTGCCAGTCACTCTCGGTGGCAGCGATCCGCAGCCTTCCAGAGCGTCTGAATCACTGCCAAAATAGTGGTGCGCTTTGCTCCACTTCAGGTAGAAGGCAGGGCTAAGCGGAGCTGTGATTCAAGCATCTGACAGGCGGAATCACATGCGGAGCAGATCGGATGCTTGACTGACAGTTTCACCCTCCTCTGCATGGGCTACGGGGGAAGAGTGAAAAACTAAAGCGACGTCACCAGGATATGTAACATACTGCAGCTCAGCCCCGCCAAACCTAGACCTTGAGAGGGTGAAAAGAAGAAATGTGTTCATGTGGCCTAGAAATTAAATTTAAAAAAAAAAAAATGTAAATTAAAAAAAAGATATGACTTTTTTTTAAGCATTTCCTCTGGAAATTAACGTCTGGGGGTGTGCCCTATTCTGTAGATGTGGTTATCTGGGTTCACAACTACAACTGACATTTTTAATATTTGCTCAGAGTTTAGCTTCAAATCACCCTTTGCCTTCCTGTAATGTGAGAGTTCCTTATTTCGAGACTTCACAAATCATGCAGAGAAAAGGGAAGTCTAGCACTCTAAATGAGGAAGAACGTGTACAACGCCTTCCTATACAGGCCAAGTTATTAGCTTGACCTGCATCCTGTGCAAAGAAAAAAAGCAAAACGCTTCTTTCATCATCATGTACTGAAAGATTATGCCGGGGAATCTCAGCCTTCATTATATACATGTAACCCGTAAATGCAAATGACTGAAATAAGACAATACTTCATTAATACTACAAACCCGACTTCCACAACCAGCAGATACGGGGAAGTGCCCTACCGCTGTCTGTTTCCCATAAGGAACTTGTGTCGTCTTTATGTAAAATGCAAAACAGTTTCACAACTAACCAGTATTTGCATCTAATCTGATTATATCACCCCCAGTACAAGATCAAAAAATAACCCCATCACCAGAAAAAAAAATTATATTATTATTATACAGTATTTATAAAGCGCCAATAGTTCGCTCAGCGCTTTACATTACAAAGGGGGACAGAACATGTGACAGAACAATACCAATACAATGCAAAACATGAGGGGATCGAGGGCCCTGGTCTTTCGAGCTTACAATCTAGGAGGGAGGGGATGGTGATACAGGAGGAAATAGCTGTGGGGGATGGGGTGGTAGGAAGAGTGGAGGAGGTCGGCAAGTTAGCAGGGGGTGGGGTAGGCTTCCCTGAAGAGATGGGTTTTCAGGGTGCGCCTAAAGGAGAGGAGAGTAGGTGATAATCTGATGGGTTGGGGGAGGGAGTTCCAGAGGATGGGTGACACCCTGGAGAAGTCCTGGAGGTGGGCATGGGAGGAGGAGACCAGGGAACTAGAGAGAAGGAGGTCTTGTGAGGAGCGGAGTGTGCGTGTTGGGCGGTACTTGGATATTAGGTCAGTGATGTAGTTCGGGGCAGTATGGTGGACGGCTTTGTATCCAGTATGATGATATATAGACAAAGTATTCTGCCTTTCTGGTTTACAGTAAATCCATGGTAAAGTAGTACGTAAACCACCTGCGCTACTCAACATAAAAATAAAGCTGCTATCACCTGGCTATACACCTAAAATATGTTGCAAACATAAAAAGAAGATGGTGTTGCGCCTCCATACACAGTACCTAAATACACTTAAATGGCATAATTAGTACATAAATACTCAATCTCAAATAAATTCTAATAAAAAAAAAATACACTCAAAAAGGACAATATCATGTGATAATATGCAAAAATATATAAAAAGGAGAAATAAACATCACATACTGAAGAAAATAGTGAGACAATATACATGCATCCCTTAAAAAAGGGGGGAAAAGTGACATATACCACAAATAAAGTGATCAGTAAATGGCATAAAATATGCCTGCAAAAGTGCCGTGACAAAAAAAACTCACAACTGGCGTGAGTAATATCTAGAAAAATATACGGTGAGACTGTCTGGATAAAAACCTGACTCAAGACAAGACTTTCAGACCACACAAAGTCCTTCCACATAAATGGTAAATAATTATTGATGCAGCGCTAGAGCATTATAATCAGTAGGATCAAATATAACCTCAATACAAGCAAATAAATAAAAAACGAACAGAATCTACTATAGTGAATCTAATACGTGCAGAAAAAAGGTTCAATGGAACCATGCAATGCAATTTTCAAACGTGATCATGCATTTAGTGATAGGTGCAGTAATATCCAAAATTGGCAGGCATGCACGCTCTCCTTCCGACTGCGACCCCAAAGGGGCCACAACACTTTTTGGATCCCCCGGATCCTGCTAGTAATCACTGGGTAAGGTCAGGCTTCGCAATTCTTATCAGTACCTCCTTCTCTCCCTTTTATGCCTCCATCCACAGTAGGTAATAGATCCGCTCAGGCCAGAACATAGTGTAAAACCATAAAACAGAATGCCTCCATAGTGTAAAACCATAAAACAGAATGCCTCCATAGTGTAAAACCATAAAACAGAATGCCTCCATAGTGTAAAACCATAAAACAGAATGCCTCCATAGTGTAAAACCATAAAACAGAATGCCTCCATAGTGTAAAACCGTAGGTTTAATAGATAGAATAAAACGCCAAGTGCTCACTTACATTGTAGCAGAAATATACAGGCTTCTCATCATCATTAAGATGTGTGCTGTATACACCCTGGAGTTCAAAAGATGGCGCCAACCGGAAGTACGTCACTACGCCGCCTCTACGCGTTACGCCACGCCCACGTGGCTTCCTCAGGATTATTATTGTCCCTATTTAGGGAAACACTAAATGTTTAATTCCCTGAAGGGAATATATATTCTAAATCACTTTGTTTAGGTTCCATTGAACCTTTTTTCTGCACGTATTGCACTAAGTGATTCACTATAGTAGATTCTGTTTGTTTATTTATTTGCTTGTATTAAGGTTATATTTGATCCTACTGATTATAAAGCTTTAGCGCTGCATCAATAATTATTTACTATTGATCGTATTCATCTAAAGGGGATGTGTTTGGATGCTAGCGGCTTTTATGTTTATCTTATGAAGTATGCTTAGTATCCCAAGTATATAAACACAAATAAACCCCCCTAATGCAAAATAATGACAATCAGATACAGTGTACCCTTCCCTTATTAACAAACTTCCCCAAAACGCATATAGACTTAAACCCCAAAAAGTGTGATAATCTTATGAAGTATGCTTAGTATCCCAAGTATAAATACAAATATAATAAGTGCTCTGAACAAAAACAAAAACCACACAAGTCCCAAAATAATAAAATAGTCCTTCAAAATATCAAAGTCATTGAAAATCTCAAAATCAACCTCCAGGTGAAGACAGCCTCCAAAGTAATTTCTGAAACCCAAAAAACCAAAAAATTATAAACACAAGCTTAGTAATCCTCCAGGCAGGGTACTGATATATAATAAGTTCCTCCAGAGGGATCTTCACAGCCGCAGTATTATACTCCTCTCCACATCAGTCTCCAAACGATGCCCACCATAAATGAAACCACAATAGCGTAATTGCATAAAAACTTAAACAGAATATACTTTATTCATGTGCTTACATATATCTTCATCTTTAAAATTGCCATCAAACAAGAAATCAGCCCAGCCAGACCTCCGGAAATCCTCAGCAGATCCTCTCCTGTGTCTCAGATGGCTTTTATGTATAGCTTTACATAGCAGTGCAGAAGGCTCAGATTTGGGGGGGTAGGGGTTTTAGTCCTTACTTCCCATTCCCATTTTTGTGTCTGCATCATCATTTTGAAGAGCTTTCCCAGCCAAAAAAAAAAAACGCCCCTAAAAGCAGCTGCAAAATGTCTGTGTGCATGACACCTAATAGTTTTGGCTTGAGTTCCACTTTAATAAACTACAATTGGATATGTGCTGAAATGTATCTGTTCACACAAGAGTTGTTATTTTATATATTTATAAAGTGTTACAAACGCCTTTCTGCAAATTATTTTTTTTTAATCCCGGTAGCATAACTCTGAGTGCTACTCACATCTCTCGGGTTAACAATTTTTACATAATATTCTAAGCCCGAGTATTGCTTGGGTTTAACACCAAAGAGACCAGTGATGTGTCGGATCCATTCATCAATCCTCCCGCTGAGTTGTGATCCTGGAAGCACTCCACTCTGAGCACTACCGGGTTCACAGCTCCCAGTTCTTGGCCAGTAAGTAAAGGAGCAATTAGAGAACTGCCTGTAGCTTATTTGGAAGCAGTACAGAGGAAACATTGGGGATCTAAAAGAATCCAATGTCACCATAACAATTACCTGGAATGCTGAACACACGATCACACAGGGGCATGTCAGCTCCCTAGTAATGATAATAAAATTAAGTGCAAAAAAGTTTAAAACTTACAAAATCTAATAAAACACAAAAATGTTAACTGACCCCTGCCCATGCATGTGCAAACCAAAGATGCATGTTCTTTCATAAACAGCAGTCAGGTAACACATCGTAGGTATTGCTGATCACACTGCAGTGAGAGGAGTAATTATAGGGCCATTATTTACAGTTACTGCAAACCTAAATGGATGGAGTGTAAAAGCATTTAAAGGGCCACCTATTTGAGTATCGTAACTTTATCACCATTTTACCGGCACTTAATGGTTACTTCCGCCAACTCTACGTCTTGAATAGACAAGGTCATGACGTGGAGGTCAGCAGGAGGAACCACTGAGTAATACAGAGGAAGCAGGAGATCGACATTCAAAGTGTTTCAGAAAAAACTACACCCAGTGATCCCTCTTCAATGAAGCAGCAGGCGCAGAAAGAAAGGCAAGCAACTACCTTCTTATTTACAGGGAGAGGTCTTGTAAGTAACCGATGACAGGGCAGCTTTAAAGGCCATGTTACTCTGGGGATGCTGTCAACAAGGAGTTCTCCGCAGGCCAAACAGGGAAGTGAAATATTTACTTACTTCCTTGTATCACTTCCCTGCCGGCTGGAAAAGCCAGACCTCACTTCCTGGCTGGAGACTTTCAATAGTATTTCCATCAAATGGAAGTGGTAAGAATTGTGTCTGCAGTTTTTAACGATCCTGTCACTGGTTGAGTTCTCACCATTGGCAGGACCACTAGAGGAACAAGGGCCTAACCAAAACCCTATAGCAGCTTTCTGTTGTAGACTGGATTAACCAGACATCTTTGCCCCTTGCTCTTGTGACTGACCCACCGCCTTACCCAGACATGTGCACAGAGCTTGAGGTCAAATCCTAATGTCTGTTACATGGAATAAAGCAGCCCTAGCAACATACTCATGTGTACTGCAGTGGGAGATTATCTAAGGGGAAACTAAGAGTGCAGGATTTTTTTTTTTTTTTGTTCAGAAGATCTCTATTGTTTTAGCAGGATTACAATCAAGCCATTTAGGACAATACACCTTCCGGTTCCGGCGCCGTGTGGAGGTGTGATCCCTGGTGCCTCAGTTGCCAGCAAATAGTCAGTTTATAATAATTTTACAGTCAAGGCACAGGGTGGAAAAGTGTATAATGGGAACCATATAGGATGCACGAAGGCTTGAGGCAAGAGGAGGGCATTGACCAGGGCCAAACTATACACATTTTACAGAGGTGGAAGAGAAGAGAAAAGAGAAGAGAAAAGAGAAGAGAAAAGAGAAGAGAAAAAAAAGAGAAAAAAAAGAGAAAAGAGAAGAGAAAAGAGAAGAGAAGAGAAAAGAGAAAAGAAGAGAAGAGAGAAGAGAAGAGAGAAGAGAAGAGAGAAGAGAAGAGAGAAGAGAAAGGAGAAGAGAAAAGAGAAGAGAAAAGAGAAGAGAAGAGAAAAGAGAAGAGAAAAGAGAAGAGAGAAGAGAAGAGAAAAGAAAAGAGAAGAGAAGAGAAAAGAGAAGAGAAAAGAGAAGAGAAAAGAGAAGAGAAAAGAGAAGAGAAAAGAGAAGAGAAGAGAGAAGAGAAAAGAGAAAAAAAAAAAAAAGAGAAGAGAAAAGTGAAAAGAGAAGAGAAGAGAGAAGAGAAGAGAGAAGAGAAAAGAGAAGAGAGAAGAGAAAAGAGAAGAGAGAAGAGAAAAGAGAAGAGAGAAGAGAAAAGAGAAAAAAAAAGAGAAAAAGAGAAGAGAAAAGAGAAAAAAAAGAGAAGAGAAAAGAGAAGAGAAAAGAGAAGAGAAAAGAGAAGAGAAAAGAGAAGAGAAAAGAGAAGAGAAGAGAAAAGAGAAGAGAAAAGAGAAGAGAAAAGAGAAGAGAAAAGAGAAGAGAAAAGAGAAGAGAAAAGAAGAGAAGAGAGAAAAAAAAAAAAAAGAGAAGAGAAAAGAGAAGAGTAAAGAGAAGAGAGAAGAAAGAGAAGGGAATGCTTCCCTTCCCTCCCAAGCACAAAATGGGTTCCAAACAGATATGGTGCAGTCAGAGAATCTCTGGGTAATTCATACTTCAACACTGGGAATATCAGGTGATTATAGAAGAGAAGAGAAAAGAGAAGAGAAGAGAAAAGAGAGAAGAGAAGAGAAAAGAGGAGAGAAGAGAGAAAAGAGAAAAGAGAAGAGAGAGAAGAGGTTTAATACTTTCCAATTGTTCACCATCTACAGTAGGCCAACACAACAAGAGGGCACCTATAGTTGCCACGATCATCTTCTTTTTGTTTTTTGTTTGTTTTAATGGCCATGGGACTAAGCCTGTGACAATGCAGGGCCCTATATTCCCGAATTCATTCTCTCTAAACCTGTCTGCAGATACTTTTATCTGCCAGTGTGCTGAGCCTTACCCTGTGTAAGTTCAGAGTCGGTCTGTGTCAGACTCTAGACCTGCATTTGCTAGGAAGGGGAGAAGGTCACATGCTCCCCCATACCTGGATACACGGGGTATTTCACACTGCTGGAGGCGAGTATAAGTTGGCGGAGGGGTCATCTAACAACCTAGTATTTCCAGGTATGGCAGAGCATGTGGTGTGCATCTAGAATCTGAGCAGCCAATCGTCAGGCTCAAACATTATCTCATGAAAGTGGAGAGGACGTCATTAACCTTCTGCAGGCTCTGACACAGACCTATGCTTTATAAGTGTATCTGCAGCACTGTTTCCTCTAAATCCCCCCACAAGTTCTATAAATACTTGCTGAATCTACTAGTGAAGCCCACCTAATGCAGCTTCTTGTGATGGGGTGGCAATGCTGCTGCACTGCTCCTGAATTCAGAGTTGCCATTCTCATGTAGGAGGTGTCTGCTTGCACTACAATGGGAGAGAAAGATGTTGCAGGAGGCATGGCTATCAGCATTGTCACTGCTGATTCACAATGCCTGTAGTTCGTCAGTCACCACCTAAACACAACTAGCCCTGCCTACTCTTTCTGGATTGGAAGCACTGCCTCAATTGCTGAACTCCACATCCCCCCCACCACCACCACGAGCTGCAGTGTCTGGATGGGGGAGCAGGGGAGACACAAATGAAGGGGCTTTTGGCTCAGGCAGGCAAGGCAAGACATTTTTGGTTCACTTCACGCAGCTTGTGCCCCACAGAGTAACCGAATGCGGTGCCTGTTTAGACCAGTGTTTCTCAACCTTTTTTCAGTCAAAGCACCCTTTAAAATCATGGACAGTCTTGAGGCACCCCTAGACTGTCCATTTTAAAAGGGCACCCCATTATAAAATGTGAAAAACTATTCTAATAGTTTTATATAACGCAGCAATATCCACACATGTAGGACACCCAACATTAGAGGTGATTTATTCTTCCAAAGCAAATACACTTTTGCACACTGGTACCGATTAGTATTCCAATGTTTCTCTTCTCCCTCAGTTTTTCTCCATCATTGAGCTGATGTGACTCCAGAACTGATGGAGAGGGGTGGTGGAGGGTCAAACTAGGAAGCTGTGCAGGCAGCTGACATCCTCCTTATCAACTGATGATGTCATTGGTTGCCAGGATGCCGGAGGCTAAAAGGTGGTAATGGCGCACAATGAAAACCTGTGGCTTGTGTAACTAAAAGGCCGGCTTGTTCCACCTGCCGGATGGTGTACAAGTTTTGGGCAATTTTTAGACATTTGCCAAGGCACTCCTGAAGAAACCTCAAGGCACCCTGACTGAGAAAGGCTGGTTTAGACTATCATACAGGAGCCTTTCGATGTACTTTAACCACTAAACATCAACACTTGGTAAACGTTATAGTCTGCCAGGATTCCAACAAGCATTTTTCGCAGATTTATACTATTCCCTGTCCTGAAGAAATAGCTTTTGATATCATGTCCTTTTTTATCAAATCAATCTTCAGCCTTTATCACAACCACCTGAGCAATTTCAACACTAACGAGAAAAGTTGCAGTGACTACATCCCCTAAGGCAAGGACAGGACTTAGAAATTAAAGAGATATTAAACCTTCAGCTTCCAAAGCACTTTCAGCAGCTTTATTGCCTTTCTGAGTAAGCAGCTTTTTAATCTTTTTTTAATTATTGCCTTACATTTTAAACTGGTGCCATAATCACTGCCCTGGGTTTACTGTTTCAGGGAGGCTGCTTTCACTTCCAGCATCCTATGGAGTCACACTTGCCTGCAGGAATTACAACTGTTTCCCTGCACTGTGTGCATCAATAGAATCACACAGTCCTGTAGACTAGGGTGACAAAGCACTCACCAGCTCCTTCCTCCTCCTTCCCACCAATTACATACTGCACTGTTCACTTTTAACTCATTCAGGAGCCAGCATTATTATTATTATTATACAGGATTTATATAGCGCCAACAGTTTGCTCAGCACTTTACAATATAACAGGAGACAATACAGCAACAATACAGTTCAATACAACAGGGATTTGAGGGAACTGCTCCTTGGAGCTTACAATCTAGGAGGGAGGGGCTAGTGGTACAAAAGGTAGTAAAAGTGGGGATGGACGAGTAGAAGATTCCATTATTAGCTGAAGGCAGGATAAGCTTCCCTGAAGAGATAGGTTTTCAGAGATCGCCTAAAAGTGAGCAGAGTAGGCGATAGTCTGATAAATTGGTGGAGAGTTCCAGAGGTTGGGGGAAGCTCTGGAGAAGTCCTGGAGATGAGCATGGGAGGAGGAAACAAGGGAGATAGAGAGTAGGAGGTCTTGCGAGGAGCGGAGAGTACGGTTTGGGTGATATTTAGAGACAAGATTGGTGATGTAATTTGGGGCAGAGTTATAAATGGCTTTATATGTTATTGTTAGTGTTTTGAATTTTATCCGTTGGGCAACGGGAAGCCAGTGGAGGGATTGGCAGAGAGGGGTGGCAGATATGGAACAGTTAGTAAGGTGGATGAGTCTGGCAGCAGCATTCATGATAGACTGAAGAGGGGATAGCCTGCGATGAGGTAGGCCAAAGAGGAGGGAGTTACAATAGTCAAGATTCAATAGTCAGCATCATTGAAGTTGTAAACTGCAAGTGCTGGGGTAAGAATTTTAAACTTTTACTGGGGAATGTTCATTTCATTGTGCTCAATGTGTTAAGCTAAAAAATGCTGAGGGTTTTATACTACTTTAAACTCTTATTACAAAGGATGCCTGTTTTTTGACTGTTGTGCAGACAGGAAATTAGATTTCTGAAATACATAAATATGCCTCCAGGTTGCAATATTGCAAAAAGGGGCATTTGAATTATTTTACAATTTTGACAAATTACAGTGACTGCAGAATAAAATGGAAAGGTCATTTTTAATAACATTAAATTACAAAATGGCTCATATAGCAATTATGTACATTATCAAATATCATTATCTCTATCAGTTTTCCTTCTGTAAGTGGAATTTTTATTTAAACCTGAAATTCGGGCTAAAGAATTGACAAAAACAAGAGCCAGCTGTATCCATACTCCAGTCCTTTGTATATTTCTTCTAGATCTGTGCAGTAACCAAGCATTTGTCTCTGTGCAGGAATGCCCTGTACTAAGACCGCTCACAGGTACTCTCTCACCTGGTACACAGTGACTAGTCTTGTATCTGCCCCCTCCTGTAGTATGATGCAGCCTGCCTGTAGTGGGTGGAACCGCTAGTCCCCTTCCACAGCCCTGTTCTCTCTGCTCTGTTCTCTACACAGGCTATGTGCAACACATGATGACGTCACAGCTACTTTTACCAAGAGTAAAGAGTTTGCAGAAACAGTTTGATTCATATAATTTGTGGCTTATGATGAATATTTGTAAGTAAACTTTTTGTATCAGGAGTTCAAATCTAAACTAACACAACAAACACTTTACTCCTGCGCTAGGAAAGGACTCAGTAGACCCAATAGGAATGTTCTGGAATTTTCTGGAATATGCACTGCTTGCTGCCCTCAACAGACCGGGGTGGTCCAAATACACTGGATACAAATGGAGAAACAGAAAAAGGGCGCACCGACCTAGTGCATTATTGCTTAAAATAATTTATTGAAGAAACAAAAATAGGTATCATACTCACAAGGGACATAATATGGACATAATAATGGACATAACCAGGTTGGCTCTGAGGAAGAGGTTGTGTCCTCGAAACGCGTTAGCCAGTTGGTCATCCAGGGTTCCATCGTATGGACTCAGATGTTGTTTGGATCATACATCTTGTTCAGTTTGACATGCCTGTGTTATTATGTCCATTGTGAGTATGATACCTATTTTTGTTTCTTCAATAAACTATTTTAAACGATAATGCACTAGGTCGGTGTGCCCTTTTTCTGTTTCTCCAAATTTAAACTATCCCTTAGACATACTTTACATCTAGGTGTCTTAGTGCAGCATATTTTCAAAAATTCCTTTTTGCTGTTCAGCAAACGTATAGTATCACCCCCTTTACAGCAAGCGGCATAAGGTGGTCTTCACAGGCAGAGATGACGGGAATCATGTGCAAAATGTATTTCAAAATTCACATGAAAAAGGCAGAGGTGTAAACTGACCCCTAATGCCACATGCTTGCTTTTTTTGGTTGCAAAATTTGGAAATTTGTGTGGTTTTCAAGCCCAACTACATTCACGGATACACATATCCAGTTAAATCGGCACTACACCAACAACCTTGATTTTCATCATTTTACCTCCACTTTCCTATGATAACAGTTGGGTAGGGTGTATACAAATGACCATGCAGTTTAAGCCCTGGTTCACACTGATGCAGTGCGGAATTTGTAGCTTTTTCAGTGCAAATTCTGCACCGCATCACAATGGCACCCCATTCATACTAATTGATGCGGGTGTGTACGTTAAGTTAACAACACCCCGACAGCGGTCCGCAAAACACGGTGCGATGTGCAGAATCAGACCACATAGGTGTGAATACACATGCAATCCAATTCCAGTGCTGACCAAAAAAGGGTCCTGCATGTTTTTGGTGCGGGTGCAGTACAAAATGTATGGCTCTGATCGCACCGCATATAAATCGCATGTGATTTGCACAGGAATGCGGTGCGGTTCCTGTGCGAATCACATGCGATTTACCGCACCGCTGTAGTGTGAACCTAGGCGAATAGGCACCAAAGTCATCCTAGTACTTCCGGTAATCAGCACTCAGTAACAGAACAAGTTAGACATGCCCCCTTTCCTCCCTCTGCAATAAAAGTCTGCGTGAGGACATCTATGCTGAGGGGTGTGGCTGTTACTTAGCTCTACCAGTACAGAGCACTGCAGAGTGAGGCCTGAAAGCAAAGAGACTATCAAAAGAACAAAACCTGCAAGACTTCAGTTGAGCTTTAATTAGTTTCCAGTGGCCAAATCATTAAAATTGTTACAATCAATTTAATCAGAATTTCTCCTCTGGAAGCCAATTAAATGGTGCAGGGCAGATTACTGTGATTGGAGGCTGATGGAAAGTTTCAACAAAACTAGCATTGTGGCTCCAAAAAAAAAAATATATTTTTTTTTTTTTTTTCTATAGACAAACTCAGGGACATTCAAAGATAAAGTGCTGCCCAGATCAGTATGCAGTTTGGACAATACTATAATCTGCAAACAAGGATTGTTATGGCAAAGTCGCAGGTGTTAAAGCTTTGTGACCTGACCCCTTCATGGTATCTTTAGAGTATTTTCTACTTATAGCAGGTCACTGATTGATTTTACATGTTGCTTGGGGTTGTGTTGAAATCAGCATGTCAAAAAAAATAAATAAATAAAAACAAATAAAATGACCATGCATTACAGTTGAACAGAATTGTATTTGACAGATTCATGGAGCAATGTTGAGTTATTTGTTCGCCAATCAGAATCTGACCTTTACTGAAGCTGCGGTCATGTACATTCCCCCACAGGGATAATTCTTGGAGGTTCTCCCAATACAGGCGATCAGACAATTGTTTGTGGAAAGAGGTCAAGAAATGCTCACTTTTGTCAGGAATGGCACAAACCGATGCCTGCAAGCTGGCTGCAAGCCAATTTCCACAAATATATCCTCACACACAAAAAATATTTTTTCTTAAAGCCTAAATTTAGCCATATGGAAAAAAAATTAAAAATCCACAATACAAGGGACTGTACTTACAATCAATGTGAAGTGTCCCTTGTGCTGCTGGCTGCGGGATTAGTTTAAATCCTCTGATTCTCACAACCCCACAGCTGTAATCTTCCAGTGTCATGGGGGTTAATAGGAGGCAAGGGACCTGTCATATGCACTTGTCAAGAGTGCCAGCTATGCCCACCCTTTCTACCCCCCACCTGCATTCATAGAAGCTGTACTATAGCCCCCATAAATGGAAAACAACCAATCAGTGGAGGAGGCGGACCTTTCAATTATCCACCCATGCATTCTATGCATAAAGGTAAAAAAATCTTTTCAGCCCCGCCCCCCCCCCCCCCATCAATCTAGCGACGTGCACTGGAGTCTCGGCTATCCCAGGACTCCCTCCTCTCATTGGCTCCCACTGTTATCTATCACAGCCAGTAAGCCAATGAGAAGAGAAAGGGGGCGGGGCGGGGCTGAGCTATGGCTTGGTGTGTGAACGAACACATGGAACAGCGGGTGCCCCCATAGCAAGCTGCTTGCTGTGGGGGCACCCAACAGGAGGGCGGGGCCAGGAGCGCCTGGGGGACCTGAGAAGAGAAAGATTGAGGCTACTCTTTACAAAACCACTGCACAGAGCAGGTATGTTTGTTATTTAAAAAATAAATAAATAAGCCTTTAGTTTCACTTTAGGCTTTCGCCTATTTTGTATTATATCGTTTATAAAAAAAAAAGTTGTCTAAACCTGACGAAAAAAAAAATAAATATTCAACTGTGGCAACTAATAAAATCTTCTGTTTATGTGATTGGTTCATTGCATTTGCCAGAAAATCTGCAGGGAGGCAAAAAGAAAATGCTGCTGAAAGGTATAAGGCTGCACTCACACATAGGGCCTTCAGAGACTCAAACTCTTGCTGGTGGAGAGATATCCCCCTACACACATTGGGAGAGATTTACTAAAACAGGAGAGTGAAAAATCCAGTGCAACTCTGCACAGAAACCAATCAGCTTCCAGATTTTATTGTCAAAGCTCAACTGAACAAACTGAAGCTAGAAGCTCATTGGCTAGCATGCAGAGCTGCACCAGATTCAGAGTGCACCAGTTTTAGTAAATCTCCCCCATGATGGAAGGGGGGGGGCAAGGGAGGGTTAAACTAGGATGCTGTGCAGGTAAACAACATCCTCCTTATCAACTGATGTCATTGGTTGTCAGGATGCCAGCGGCTAGAAGGTCATAATGGTGCACAATAAAAACCTGTGACTTTGTGTAACTAGAAATCAGGCTTGTTCAACCTGCTGACTTGTATACAAGTTTTGGGCAATTTTTAGACATTTTGCCAAGGCACCCCTGAAGAAACCTCAAGGCACCCTGGTTGAGAAAGGCTGATCTAGAGGGTCAATAATCTTTGGTAAGAAAGCTCTGAATTCCTAATGTCGGTGAAAGAAGGAAGTTTGTTCTGAGACTTTAAGATATCTTTTGTAGACTCTTTTGGGACTATTATGATTTATTATTATACATTTTATGTTTCACTTACCTTTTAAAGTGCTGCACTTGATTTTATATGTATATTTGAAATTGTGGTCAACAAATTGTGTTAGCTGCTGTTAGTATATTACCATCCAGGAGCGGGTATATTTGTACATACTTAGTAAACTGCGAACAAGAAAACTTTGCCAAAAAAATCAACTGAACTCCAGGGACGAAAAACCTTCACCCTTTCCCAAGACTGCCAATCAGCAGATGAGGGGTGAGGAGGCTTCCAGAGGGAGCAAAGTTGACGAATTGGCCAGCAGTGTCAAGTGGGGCCTAGGTGCTGAAGGCCACATTCTAGGGAGTACGTGTCCATACTGCATCATCTCTCAAGGCTTGACATATGCAAAGGAACTTCGTAAAGTAGAAGTCAGGAAATTGCAATAAGCATCCCTTTTTAACCGCCATATGTACAAGCCCATAAAAATAAGGGGAGCAAAAGCTTTGACTATCCTCAATAGAATCACCGACCGTTTTCAGCAGTGCATTCATCCATTCAGCATATTTCTGTGAACCCTTCCTTTTGTAGATCAGCAGCTGAGCATGGCCATCACAGTACGATAAAATGCACCCAATAACCAGATATCACTTAGAACTATTTGTACCATATTGGTAACATTTTAAGCCGCTTGCATATTCTTGCTTTGAAGGAGATAGTTATCGCGGAGGGAGACAGGGGGCCTCATCTGATTGGCTGCTTCTGATGAGATTCAGCGATTCGTTACCACGGTCTCTGGTGTTTAATTAGCCTGCTCTTTGGGGAGTTCATCCCACTACTGCTAAGCACTGCATGTTCATTAAAGCAGACTTCAAGGCAATCTAGAGTAATCAGTGATGTAAAATTAAATAGATGCATGCATTAATTTGTTCTTTCAAGCTTTAGGACAATTCAGGTAGATGCTTTGAAGGTATAGCTTTGTGTAAGCTTGGCTGATGTGACCAGACCTTGTATGCTGCTAAACAAGGAGAAGGGGCAACACAGCTACCCCTCTGCCATCTGAAATTTTTAATGAAGGCTGAAAACTGGTTCTATAATCTCCAACAGTGTCACCCAGACTGAGGCTCAGTATGGAAGTGAATGAAGCTCGACAAATTATATCCAGAGAATGTGTTGCTGCTGGGGTAATTCACAATGAATATTAGATTAATTATGTCTTCAAAGGGATCTATGACATTTTTTAATTCTGAACAAGTAAAGGATTTTAGAAATGACGATCATATTTGCAAGCTGCCACGACTTCAGCTGCTGTACAAAACTGACCTCTTTTTTTTATTAGGACTGCAATTCCCTCACTTACGTAAAACCCAGTTGAGCTTTCTTTTTAAAGAGAAGCTAAATAAATTACAGGTGCATCAACACAGAAGATGGGAAAAGCCTTAGCAGGCCATAGACAAGTCGAAAATCGGCCGATTTTTCTTTTAAAAAAAAAAACGAAAAATCGGTCGTTCAAGCGGCCGATGTTACCAGCAACGGTAAAAAAAAAAAAAAAAAAAAAAAAAAAAAAAAAAAAAAAAAAAATCGCCCGATTTTCATCCCGTCTACAGCCAGCAAAAAGTGTCCCTGCAGAGAGCTCCGCTATTTCTTTGACAGTTCCTTGACATTTATAGCGGTTGCAACAATGTATTTGTATCCATTTAGGATACAGATGTTTTTATTCAGAAACAAATAGATACATTGTTGCAACCGCTATAAATGTCAAGGAACTGTCAAAGAAATAGCGGAGCTCTCTGCAGGGACATTTTCTGCCGGACTGGAATTCCTCTTCTTCTTCATCCTCTTCTTCTTCTTCATCCTCTGCTTCCTCTTCTTCATCCTCTTCTTCTTTCTTCTTCTTCATCCTCTTCTTCTTTCTTCTTCTTCATCCTCTTCTTCTTCTTTCTTCTTCTTCATCCTCTTCTTCTTCTTTCTTCTTCTTCATCCTCTTCTTCTTTCTTCTTCTTCCTCCTCTTCCTCCTCTTCTTCCTCTTCCTCCTCTTCTTCCTCCTCTTCCTCCTCTTCCTCCTCTTCCTCCTCTTCTTCTTCTTCCTCCTCTTCTTCTTCCTCCTCCTCCTCTTCATCTTCAGCTTCATCATCTTTAGCTTCATCCTCTTCATCTTCATCCTCTTCTTCTTCATCTTAAGCTTCATCCTCAGCTTCATCCTCTTCTTCATCCTCTTCTTCATCCTCTATTTCTTTTTTCTTCTTTTTGTCTTCCGCAGGTCACTGCTCATGCGCAGATTTTTTTATCGGTTAAAAGATCGGCCGATATGCCCATCATTGCCGCGAAAATCGTCCGATCGGCAAAATCGGCTGATTTTTTTCCAACTTTACCGATTAAAAAAATCTGCCAAAATACCGAAAAACAGCCGAACAATTAGCCCACTAACAATCCGAAAATCGGCCGATTTTCGACCCATCTATGGCCTGCATTACAGTTTGTAGGAAAGGCTGTGCCCTGCCAGCATGCTACAGAGAAGGACCATTCCCCTATGGTGTAGAAGCAGTGGTCTCTCTGCAGATGTTCTACGTGCCCCCATGAGGAGTGTGAACTAGGGATCTGCAATCAGTAAAACCCATGCTTCCTGCAAACTGAAGAGCTCTAGCTCAACAGGGAACATATCAGACCTTTGCAGAAAGACCACTGCTTCCGAACTGAGAGCAAGAGTCCTTCGCCGCAGCATTCTGGAAGGGGGCAGACTTTTTCATTCAGGGTGCGGCTGCTTTCTACGATCTTATTTACACCTGCGGCCATCTATGCCACCTCTGAAAAGTGATATGAGGTGGAAAGCCTCCCCTCCACCCCAGAACGTAGAAATCAGCTTAGCTCGCCTGTGCAGGAGTTACGTCATCCTGCACCAGCCAATGAAGACAGCTGAAGACCGGAACACAAAAGAAGATGCCAGTGAGGGACAGGGACCGTCCAAGGAAGGTAAGTTTAGCTCCGCTTAAAGGGAAAAAAATTATAATGGGGCAGCACAGTAGCTAAGTGGTTAGCACTTCCACTTAGCAGCACTAGGGTCGTCGGTTCACATCCCAACCATACCACTCTGCGTACGTCCAAAGACATGCTGGTAGATTAATTGGCTCCTGTCTAAACTGACTCTAGTATATGTATGTTTGAATATGAGTTAGGGACCATAGATTGTAAGCTCCTTGTGAGCAGGGACTGATGTGGATATATACTATACAGTGCTCAACATAAATGAGTACACCCCAACAGATTTGTCAGCAAACCTTTCCTTTCCTTTCAGAATCAACATTTTCTATGGGACACTATACTACAAAATACTCCCACAAAAACCGGCCATTGATTGCAAACAAGATTTGTTAATTTGCACACACAAAGTATTTTTCCTAACAAATTCATTCAAGACCATGTTGCAAAAATGAATACACCCCAATGAAAGTCTTCGGACCAAAGCTACATTTTAGACAACAAAATCCTAATTAACAAGAACTCAACTACAGGTGAGTCTAGTTATTCATTAAACAGGTGTCCAGCAGACAGTTGATTATAAAAGGGTGTTACTTCAAGAAAACCCCTCCCATTTCATGCTCTCAGCAATGGTGCCACATGGAAGAGAAATGTCACAAGGCCTGAGAAAGACAATAATTTATTTACACAAGAAAGGTGAAGGCTACAAGAAGAACAGCAAAGCTTTACTTATCAGTCATAATACTGTAGCAAAAGTGATACAAAATTTAAGATGGAACTGCAACCATCTCACAGAGACATCCAGGCTGTCCATGGAAATTAACACCTTGACAGAAGCATCTTCGAATGAGAAGGGTTTAAGAAAATTGCCATGCAGTTAAAGAAGTAGAAAGCAAAACTGGGGTGATTGCTTCCTATGACACAATACGGTGTACACTGCAGAGGAATGGCATGCGTGGGTGTCGTCCACGAAGGAAGCCTCTCCTAAAGCCCATGCTCAAAAAAACCCACCTAGAATTTTCCAGGGCCCAAACTGAAAAAGAAAAAGATAACTGGGACCCTGTACTCTGGAGTGATGAGACCAAGACAAATGTTTTTGGACCTGATGGCTTCAAACTGTAAGGCGTCACAAAAGGTGAGGAGTACAAAGAAAAATGCATGGTACCTACTGTGAAACATGGTGGTGGCAGTATTCTTCTGTGGGGCTGCATGAGCGCTGCTGGTGTCGGGGAGCTGCATTTCATTGATGGTATTGTGAATTCACAGATATACTATATACTGAAAGAGAAGATGCTACCATGTCGTCGTGCACATTTCCAACATGACAATGATCCAAAACACACATCTAAGGCCACTGTTGCATTTCTGAAGAAGAACCGGGTGAATGTGAATCAGTGGCCCAGTATGTCTCCTGATCTGAACCCAATCGAACACCTATGGGGAATTCTGAAGAGACAAGTTAAGCATCAATCTCCTCCAGCATCCAGGCTTTACCAGAGGTTGTTCTTGAAGAATGGAAAAAGATAGAGGTTGCAATGTCACCAAATTGTTTATTCCATGCCTAGAAGACTTGGTGCTGTCCTTACAAATCATGGAGGCCATAGAAAATGCTAGATGGAGTAGTTTTTGTTGTGGAGTGGATTAATTTTTGCATTAACTAATTTGAATAAAACTGAAGATTTTGTAATCTAAGATATATTATTAACCTTACTCCCATGTAAGGACCTAAACAAATGTTCTATAAAACTCAGTTTTGTCAAAATTTGGGAAATTGTTCTTGTGTTCATTGAGATATTGATTAAAATCTTACTTTTCAAAGTGGTGTACTCATTTATGCTGAGCACTGTGTATGGAAAACGCTGCATACATTGACAGCGCTATATAAGTACCTGAAATAAATAAACAGAATTCAGGAGGCAGCCAATGCCAACTATAACCCAGAAATACTTTTTCAAAGAACTTTGCTAATCACTATTCACATACAAACTGAACATACAAACCTGTTAGAATTTTGTAGAAAAAAATCGAGTCTACACGTGGCAAGATCAAAGCCTCATACACATGCTGACGAATTTTCTTGCATGCTAGTCTCATATCAAAAATGACTAGGTTACTAAAAAGTTAAAAAAATTCTCATAAGACAGAATACAACGTCATACTATGGTGTAATGTATTGTATTGTGTAGTAATGTATTCTTTCGTTTCCATGCATGCGCAGTCTTGGTCACTTGATTTTTTTTCGGACAAATACTGTACTGATTAAATGAAAATCGTTTGTTCTGTTATCTGAGAAAAATGTTCAGGTTTGTCCCTTCGGATAATTTTGCATGAACTGTCGTGATCGGCTCTTAAAAGCTGTGTACGAACGATCAGGTTACAGGATGATCACTCCAAAAGCGGTATTATTTGTCTGGTTTTCTCATCATGTATACTAGGTTTAAACCACAATAAAGTAAAAGACAAAGTATTCTGCTTGTCTGGAGCTGGGGATAATTTGTATGTAAGCACACTTCCCAGTTTCAGAAACTGGGACAGCGCTGCCATTAGCAGCAACATAAAAGTTCCTGTTTAGACTGAAATTCTTCAAAGGGTATTGCCAGTATATTATGTGCCTGAACATCAAAAGTGAACCTAAGGTGCTGTGTTCTCTGTAGCAGTCTGGTCCTCACTCTGTCCTCCCCTCTCCTAGAAGGGGGGCTCTTAAAGCCAGGGCCACATGTATACAAATTAAGCAGACTGTTTTAAGAGTTGGCCTCCTGCTGCTAATGGGGTGGTGACACCACTGGCAATGGAAGTGAAAGCACACAGCTTCGCTGTCACTAAAATCAGCATGAGTGTGACTTTTATAGAACGCAGCCTCATTTGCCTACCCACAGCCAGGACTTTGTAGACCACTGTTGTTCACAGAGCAGGTTTGGACGGAGCTAGAGTTATTCTTGACTGATTCTCCTTACAGCAAACCCGAGGAGAAGAATGTCACCAGCACGCCGAGGATCTCCAATATGGGTCCAAAGCTTTAATAAGCGATCACATAGTTACAGCAAGAGAAACATTTCGAAGCCTCTCAGGACCCCTTCATCAGGAACGTCACATGCAGGTCTCATGCCTAATGAAGGGGTCCTGCCAGGCTCCGAAGAGTTGCTCTTGCTATAACTATATGATCACCTATTAAAGCTTTGAACCCGTAACTGGTAATCCTCTGTGTGCTGGTGACATTCTTCTCCTCTGACTTTTCTTGGTTCCAGCCGATGGTCGTTGCAGCATCTGCTTATACACACAGCCATTTCTTAACGCAGGAACATGTGCGTTGGGATCCTGCATTCTCCTTATAGCAAACCCATCACAAGTTTAAAGAGACATTCTCACTTTGCACATTCAAAGCAAAGTGTCACATTCCCTTGCAAGTACTACACCCCCCCGCCCCCGCCAACCTCTTACGAATCTGGCAGTAATTAAGGTCAACTCTTGGTGTACAGAGAGGCACCAGTCCTTATGTTCGTGCTGGGATGCTGAGAAGTTTTTATGAATCTAACAGCTTCCAGAGGGCTCCCTGGGTTGCTATGAAGATGACAGCTGTCAGCATCATAGCAACTGATGAATCCTATCAGCTGCCGGCCAGGGAATCAAAGTAACTGAATCAGATATTGGCTGATATTATTACCCAAATATGACAATGGACAATAAAGGGAATCTCCAGCCCATACCCACTTCTGACAGATACCTGTATTTCCCATATGCGCTAATAATTGTCATGCAGGGGCCGAATTCCAGGGATACTCTTTAAAGATTGAATTAAACTGGTCCCGGACTCTTCAGCATCTTTGACTATCTCATCTCACCTCCCTGCATTTCCTGGTAAGCCAGCAAAACATGGTGGAACAAGGGAGGTCAGGGCTTCTGAACTCTGGTCACTACACTTTAAAGTGGAACTTCCCCTTTTGGGTAGAGCTCTGCTTTAAAGACTGGTCCCCCGCTCCCTATTAAGAATTGGCACCTTTGTGGATTGTGGGGGTGGGGAGTGGATACCCAAAATTGGCATGTACCTCTGCCACTTCCGCTGCAATCGCCTAGGCAATCAGAAGCGGAAGTTTTCGTCCTACGCTCCCTCCCCGTAGTCTTCTGGGACATGTGACAGGTCCCAGAAGACTACGGGACAATTCAGGAAGCGCAGCGCTACTCACGCATGCATAGTGGGCACCCGGCTGTGAAGCTGCAAGCTGTCACAGCCGGGTGCCCACACTGAAGATGCCAGCACCTGGAAAACCAGACAGCTGGTGAAACGGGCTGTGGGGAGGACACCGCGGGATCGTGGGACAGGTGAGTGACTGTTTTTGCAGCTGACTTTTTTCTTTTTTTTTCCCCCTCACAGTGCGACTGGAACTCCACTTTGGGAAGCTAGAGAACATGAGTTTACATTGAGAAAGCACAACATGGCTCAAAACAAACACCAGCTCCAGAGGAAAGCTGATTTTTGGGGATCTACTCACTTGGGCTCAGTTCGCACTACTGTGATGTGATTTTGACTTGATTTGAAGTGCAATTATGTAGTGCAACTGTGGTTGCATTTTGGATGTGATTTGCATATTCTAAGGGGCCAAATCAGACTGTAAATCACACCAAAGTAGCATACGAACCTTTTCCAAAATCGTACCGCAAGGAGTCTTATTGAAGTGAACAGGAGCAGTTGAAAATAAGATTTGTCTTGTCATTTGATTCTGTACAATGTGTATGTGGCATTTGAAATCATATTAGTGTGAACCAGACCTTTAAAGCTCAAATTCCCAGTCCCTTTCCCCGCTCTCAGAGTAGGTGTCCATTACTGAACTTTGTTCTGAAAATGCTAGCCACCTGGCTGCCTCTTGCTTTTGTACTTCCTGAACAATCATACAGCCCATGAAGTCACACTGACTCCTGTGTAAGCCTTACCCCTGGTTCACATATCCACGTTCCTGCGGTCCACGTTTTGCACGGGCACGAGAGCCCATTTATTTGAATGGACTCTGGTGCCCCGAGACACGCAGGGAAGAAGTCCCTGCACTTCTTATGAAAACGCAGCCCGCATGGAAACCTTGGTTCCCAGTACAGTTGTGATTTCCAGTGCTGGCGGCGTGCCATTAGAATTAATGGCACCCGCCAGCGGGTCCGCATTCCTCTGTGCGGGTGGTGTGGCTGCACAGATTTTTGTGCGGATCCGTAGCAGCACCACCCGCACAGATGTGAACCTAGCCTTAATGTACTGAAGCAACAGAAAAGATTTAAAAGCCAAGCAATGAGCATTTCCAGAAGGAGAGGTCACTCATGTAACATAAGAAAGTGGCAGGTCTGGCAGTTCTTTTGGAAATTATGGTATGGCCTGGAGTTTCTTTAATAAATTCTGTCCTCTTTAGGCCTAGCAGTTGGTCCATTTCTAGGACAATTTGATTGTCTTCTAGCTACCCATGTTTAAACACGTTTGCTTTCCATTTTCAAGACAAACATGTCTTTACAGCCACTGCTCCTCATCAGGAAGATCACCATAAATTCCCCCATTACATGTGTCAGAGAGAGTAAGCATAGATTCCTCAAACAATAACCTTTCCTCAGAATGTGCCTGTGGCTCCAGGCTGCACTTACTAATTTCTTTTATTACAACCAACAGGCATGTCTCTCTGCAATAGCCATCCTTTGCAGCAGAGCTGTACCAAGATGATAATGTCTACAGTCAGAAGTACATTGCCCTCTAGGTATTAGCATGCTGTGGCGTGTCTCTCCTGGATGCGCTCCCCACCTGTGAGCTCCTAATCTTTGGAACGTGAAATTCTCTTTCAGCAACGTCTATCCTCTGCCTCCCCAAACCAGCCGGCAGAGCCTACATCCCCGCTCTCATCACACACCGTGCTTTCAGAGTTCACCGAGTTTCCTACCAGGGGAAATGACTCAACTGAAAACCAAATATTCAGACACTGTTAATCCATTTGCTACACCAGCAGCATACATGTGAAAGTGAAAGGGCACTTGCATGGATATGACACCAGTAACAACAAAGCAGTGCAGGGCCAAAGCTATTTCTTAACTCATCAAGTGAAACAATTAGGGCCCATTCTCACTAAATCCATCCATTGCAGTGCATTAACATGGGTTATGGCATGCGTTAATGTGAGCTGCGTTGAGGAATACTATTATTTGTGAATGGGTCTCCTAGATTGTAAGCTCCCGGGATCAGGCCCTCCTAACCCTCTTGTATTGAACTGTATTGTTGCTGTATTGTCTCCCGTTATATTGTGAAGCGCTGAGCAAACTGTTGGCGCTATATAAATCCTGTATTATTATTATTATTACATCGAGTTTATATAGCGCCAAAGGGTTTGCTCAGCGCTGTACAATAGGGGGGGACAATACATGGCACAGTACAACAAAGACAGACAGCGTACGAGGGGTAAGAGGGCCCTACTCTTTCGAGCTTACAATCTAGGAGGGAGGGGGTAAAGGTACAGAAGGAAGTGGCTGTGGGGGATGGAGTGGTGGGAGGAATGAGGGAGAATGGCCGTTAGGTGAGGGTGGGGTAGGCTTCCCTGAAGAGATGGGTTTTGAGGGAGCGCCTGAATGTGGGGAGGGAAGGCGACAGTCGGATGGATTGGGGCAGTGAGTTCCAGAGGATAGGGGAGGACCTGGAGAAGTCTTGCAGTCGTGCATGGGAGGAGGAGACCAGGGAGCAGGATAGAAGGAGGTCCTGTGAGGAGCGAAGGGTACGGGTAGGGCGGTACTTGGTGATCAGGTTGGTGAGGTAGTCAGGGGCAGTGTTGTGAACGGCTTTGTAGGTCAGGGTTAGGAGTTTAAATTTGATGCGTTGGGCAATCAGGAGCAAGTGGAGGGATAGGCAGAGGGGGGTGGCAGAGGTGGAGCGGTTGGTGAGGTGGATGAGTCTAGCCGCTGAGTTCAGGATGGTCTGGAGCGGGGAGAGCCTGCACTTGGGTAGGCCGGTGAGGAGGGAGTTGCAGTAGTCAAGGCGTGAGATAATCAGGGAGTGTACGAGTAGTTTAGTGGTGTCTGGGGTGAGGAAGGTACGTATCTTGGCGATATTGCGGAGGTGGAGCCTGCAGGTGTTTGTAAGTGATTTGACATGAGGCAGGAAGGAGAGGTTTGAGTCAAGAATGACGCCAAGGACTTTGGCTTGCGGGGCGGGAATGATAGTGGTGTTGGTGGTAGCGATGGATAGGATGGGGGGGGGGGGTGTGGGCAGGGGGAAAGACGAGGAGCTCGGTTTTGGAGAGGTTAAGCTTGAGGAAATGGAGCGACATCCAGTCTGAGATGTCGTTTAGGAGGTGAGTGATGCGGGCGGAGATGGTGGGGGTGAGGAGAGGGGTGGAGAGGTAGATTTGGGTGTCATCAGCATAGAGGTGATAGTTGAAGCCGTGGGAGTGTATGAGTGTGCCCAGGGAGGAGGTGTAGATGGAGAAGAGAAGGGGCCCAAGAACAGAGCCTTGAGGGACCCCAACAGAGAGGGGGAGTGAGGGGGAGGTGGCACCATTGTAGGTGACGCTGATAATAATAATAATAATAATAATAATAGGTTGCCAACATACTGCAACAGGTGAAAAAAAATGTGCATAAACCTTTTTTTCAAAATGCATCGCACCAAAAAACATAATAAGTGATTTGCAATCTACTATATAATTCCGGAATGTGGGTAAGCCCTTGATGTGATCACATACAATGTAAAGCTGCTGGTCCCTAATTGCACATGATGTTAGCGAGGGGGGGGCTGCACTATCCACAAAGAAGTCTGGGGGGCTTGTCTTGACACAGAGAGGGCCTGTGGGACCATGGAGTAAGGTGTGTACTTTACCAAGAACAAACGAGCAGTATATGTAGGGGGGACCAAAAACATTTTTATTTTTGCTTTTAATGCTGGGACACAATCTAGAGGGGGAAAGGAAGGTTAAGGGACAAATTTGGGTCATGCTTATACAAATCTCATAAAGGATAAGTTCACCTTATAAAAAAAAAAAATAATAATAATAAGCGCACATTTTTTGCAGGTAAGAAAAATGAGCGTTTACATTTTTTTTTTTTTTTGGAGGAGCCTGCAAAGCATTGCACCCGTGATCCGGCATAGGGCTCCTGCAGACTGTCAGTGTAAGCTATCTGCCCGTACCTTGCACAGTCCGACAGTTGCACAATGACAGGAAGAACCGATGGACTACTAGAGTGCTCACCAGCACCCTCATAGTCCATTGAGAGCTACAAGCCGTCAGCCGCTAAGTGTACATTCATTCACAGAACTCTACATGAATGACGCAGCCTTGTGGGTGGAGCACCAAATGGCCACGCTCTTTACAAATCATGACAGCAGGAGCGGAGAAAAGATCCCCAGCTTGCTGTCACAATCAGAAGGGGGATCAGAGGATCTGCAGGAGCAGGAAGATGTCACATATTTCACCTTAAAAACAGGTGGAACACATAACATGAATGAGGAAAGAACAAAGAGGGCGCACAGGCCTAGTGCATTACCATAAAAAATGTTTAATAAGAAATAAAATAGGTGTTGTACTCACAAACGACAATAAAGTCAAGGCACATCATAAAAGAACAGCTGGGTCAACACCGCGCTGAGTAACAGTCCGTAATGGGGAATGTAGACATCCAATAGGCTGACGCATTTCGAGGACTTGCCTCTTCCTCAGAGCCCTCATAACATGTTCCCAAAGATGAACTTAGCCTTTAAAGTGGTTGTAAAGCCTTTCATACACCCAGTGAAGTGACTGGTGTCAGGTAATACACAGAGATTAAACAAATTCTCCTACATAAATTGTACCTGTTTATCTGCACCCGTTTGAAACCACACAGATCAAAGGACTTTCTCAGCAGCAGAACACAGGGGGGCGAGGCCTGACATCACACACGCTACAGAGCTAGAGCACAGAGTCCCCTGTAATCTGATAGTTGAGTGGAGGGAAGAGAGACACCCCCTCTAACAAGCTCATAGAAAAAAATACATACAGAGATGAGGCTATGAGTCACCTGCTGTGTGCTGGTGTGGGGGAGGGTTGTCTCCAGAGAGGCTTCTGAGTGCTTAGAGTTCTATCAGCGACTCAGATAGGAGAGATCAGAGAGGAATCACACTTGGTGCTTTGGATTCAGTCTATTCCACTATAGAGGGATGTGCTTTGGTCATTTTTCACATATGAAGTTTATAACCACATTAAAGCCCCACTACTGGCTAAATATGACCTGCTTCCTTCCATCCCACAAATACCTACACAATCCTACCAAGCTGTTACCAATTATGCTTACATGGTGAAGCAATATATACTAACCCAAGTCCCCCATCCAGGTCCCTCAAAAACTAGTCTCCTGCCGTCCCCTTGTGATAATATCGAAGATCTTTCTGAGTACTGAGAGGATCCCTTTGACTGACAACAGGAAGGGTCCATGTCATGCATGCAGCCATATGGAGACCCGAAGAAGGACCCAACAGAAGAAGATGCTGGCAGCATCATGTGACTGTGGGTTCAGTAAAGTAATAAAGGCATTTAATTTTTTTTTTTAATTACCGTATTTTTCGCTCCATAAGACGCACTTTCCCCCCCCCCCCCCAAAAAAGGGGGGAAAATGTCAGTGCGTCTTATGGAGCGAATATGGAGCGGCCGGTCCGGTATTTCCACCGCGGCCGTGTCAGAATACCGGGCCGGCCGCTCAGCTCTGCAGCGGGACCTTATGCAGATGACTGCTGACCTTTGGGGAGGTGGGGAGTGGGTACCTAAATTTGACAGGTACCCGCTCTTACTTCTTTGATCTTACCTGTCCCTTTATCCAGCGGAGCGCTGTCTTCCGGCTTCTGTAGTGTGGGCACTGGGCATGACAGCCGGGTGCCAAGTGCGCATGCGCAAGAAGCGGTGCTTTTTGTGAATGGTAAGGCGGTACCTGGGACACATGACAGATCCCAGAAGCCGCCGGACCAATCACAAAGCACAAGTGCTTCTCGCTCATGCGCACTGGGCAACCGGCTGTCATGCCGAGCGCCATTACAGAAGCCGGGAAGACAGCGCACGGCTGGATCGAGGAACAGGTAAGATCAAACAAAAACTCTGCGGAAGAGCGGGTACCTGTCAAATTCAGGTACCCGCTCCCCACCTCCCCAAAGGTCAGCAGTCATCTGTGCTGTCCGCAGTCTCTGGTCATCCCTGTGCTGTCCGCAGTCTCTGGTCATCCCTGTGCTGTCCGCAGTCTCTGGTCATCCCTGTGCTGTCCGCAGTCTCTGGTCATCCCTGTGCTGTCCGCAGTCTCTGGTCATCCCTGTGCTGTCCGCAGTCTCTGGTCATCCCTGTGCTGTCCGCAGTCACTGGGCATCTCCTGTACTGTCTGCAGTCCATTAGTTCAGAATTTTTTTTTTCCTGTTTTCTGCCTCCAAAACCTAGGTGCGTCTTATGGTCAGGTGCGTCTTATGGAGCGAAAAATACGGTAAGCATTAGTTGGGGGGGAAAAGAAGGAATACGAACATCCCAGAGAGGGGCTTTAACAAGATGCTTTGGCGGGAAGGTTAGGATACCTCTAAAAAGGCAAGCTGAAAATAAAGTCTAAAGAAAATAAGTAATCACAATTTTATTAGTCGATGAGCAGAGGAGCCAGCTTCTAAACCTCTGTAGGAGTTAAATTCTATTTTGAGCCATCTGCAGTTTTATCTTCATCTAATTTGTGTGAGAAAGATGCATAACATAATCCTCAAAACAAACAGTCATGTCCTAATTAGCTCACAAATTACAGAAAAAGGAACACAATCCAAACGATAAAATATGTTAAACTTCTGCCCAAGATACGACCGCTGTCCATTTCTACCCATTGCCATGACATTGTCTGGTGAATAACTGCTACTCCATACTTACTTATGTGCAGGTATGAAATTAAAATGAAATCATTAAAAACACAACCCTTGTTCCATTTTTACTCATCAACATTTATGTGATCAGAAATACAACCCCTGCTCCATTTCTGCACATCCCCATTGAGGATATCAGTAGAATTACAACTTCTGCTTCATATCTACCCATTATTATTATTATACAGGATTTATATAGCGCCAACAGTTTGCTCAGCGCTTTACAATATAATGGGAGACAATACAGTTCAATACAAGAGGGTTAGGAGGGCCCTGCTCCTTGGAGATTACAATCTAAGTGGAGGGGCTGGTGGTACAAAAGGTAGTAACTGTGGGGGATAGACTGGTAGGAGGAGTAGTCAAATCATTTGATTTTTTTTTTTATATATTGTGGCAGTGCGGTGTCCTGCCACGGTCAAACTCCAGTTGAAAACCCTGGATTCTCAACCAGGCAGGTTGAGGGGCTCCAGAGAGTTTATGTATTGCAGAGGAAACTGACTTTTCGGTTTCCTCATTTATTCATTAAGTTTGTTTTGGGATCTGGAGCCTGGAGATTTCAAAGAGATCTGGGAGGGATGAAATCTCCAATCCGGGGTCCGTGTTTTGAGAACCCCCAGCACACTGAGTGCACAGGTGTGTACAGGCCTTTTTATAGGGTCCTAACCATCGTTCTGGGCTCCACCCCGGCAAACGGAGTCAGGAGGGCTCCACCCCGGCAGACGGGAGGTCTCTGCCTTGGAGTCAGGTGGAAGCCAGACTAGCTGTGTGCTGGTGCCATATTTTGGGAAGAGTCTGCAGGAGGCAGACTTAAAACTGCGTGCAAGCCAGGAGGCTGAATACTATTGATTTGCTTGATGTTGGATACCCCTGCGTGGGAAGCATTTGTGTTTCTTGAACTTTCTTGTAAATAAAAGTGGGCAAAAAAGCCCTTAAAAGAAGCGAGTTGCTGTGTGCTTTGAAGGAGCTCTACCACGTTGAAGCGAGTTCCCACAATATGTACAACCCCAATTCCAAAAAGTTGGGATGCCATGTAAAATCTACATTACAACAGAATTTAATGATTTGCAAATATTATAAACCCATATTTTATTCCCAATAGAATATATAAAACATATCAAAGGTTTAAACTGAGAACATGTACCATTTAAGGAAAAAAAATAAGGTAATTTCAAAATTGTTAGTCTCAAAAAAAGTAGGGACAAGGCAACAAAAAGCAGGCAAAATACAACCCCAATTCCAAAAAAATAATCTACATCTTCAGAAATTCAGTCACTAAGCTTCTCCTAGATAGAGAAAGTGAAAAGGGAGCATGGATGGTTCTCATACTGCTAAGAATTCAGAACGCTCTCCCCTAAATAGAACCTGTTTAGTACAGTTCTCTTCTCTAGATGACATATACAACTCAAAACATGCCGGACCATTTTGCATGAAAAGCGGCCCTGCAATATGAAACATTTTGCCATTTCTGTAATTACGATAAAGAATCTACTGAATGATATAGGAATGCCAACCTTCGCTTTGTAAATAAAGAATTTACAAAAGAAATCCAACCCCAGCTTCATTTCTATCCATCAATAATATGACATCATGCATTGTCTCACATAGGATTGTAAGGTAGACCTAAGAAAGTTGCTTGATTTCCACATCAGCACAATCAGTGTTGACGGGGGGGGGGGGGGGATGCCTCCTGCAGCACTATTGTGTTCAGCCAGAGGGGGGTTCAGGGAGCCTTCCCAGACGGTAGAACACAATGATTACTGCTAGCAGCTACAGCCACAACCCAACAGGCTGGTTGTACCCAAGTCGATCGATGGATCGACTTTGGTACAATCAGCCTGCCCTTACATATACAGTTGTGTCCAAAATTATTCAACCCCCACTGAAATTGAGTGTTTTGGCCAGTTTGACATTGCTTTTGATCATTCAGTCATCTTGCTTACATTTACATTAAAGAGGCACTTGTAGGTCAGACAAATATAACATAACAGTTATAATGAAATAACCACAAATGTCTTTTCTGTGCTCACAGCATTATCAGTTTTATTCAACCCCCAAGTGACATTCAATCTTAGTACTTAGTACAGCATCCTTTTACAGTTATAACAGCTTTTAAACGTGAAGCATAGCTTGACACAAGTGTCTTGCAGCGATCTACGGGTATCTTCGCCCATTCTTCATGGGCAAAGGCCTCCAGTTCAGTCACATTCTTAGGCTTGCGCACTGCAACTGCTTTCTTTAAGTCCCACCAGAGGTTCTCAATCGGATTTAAGTCTGGTGACTGCGATGGCCACTCCAAAATGTTCCAGCCTTTCCTCTGCAACCATGCTCTAGTGGACTTGGAGGTATGCTTGGGATCATTGTCCTGTTGAAAGGTCCAACGTCTCCCAAGCCTCAGGTGTGTGACGGACTGCATCACGTTTCCATCCAATATCTCCTGGTACTGAAGAGAATTCATGGTACCTTGCACACGCTGAAGCTTCCCTGTACCTGCAGAAGCAAAACAGCCCCAAAGCATGATTGACCCTCCACCATGCTTCACAGTAGGCAAGGTGTTCTTTTCATCATAGGCCTTGTTCTTCCTCCTCCAAACATAGCGTTGATCCATGGGCCCAAACAGTTCTAATTTTGTTTCATCAGTCCACAGAACACTATCCCACAACTTTTGTGGTTTGTCCACATGGCTTTTGGCATACTGCAGTCGACTCTTCTTATTCTTTGGAGACAGCAAGGGGGTACGCCTGGGAGTTCTGGCACGGAGGCCTTCATTACGCAGTGTGCGTCTTATTGTCTGGGCTGAAACTTCTGTACCCACATCTGACAAATCTTTTCTCAGTTCCTCAGCAGTCACACGGGGACTTCTCTCCACTCTACGCTTCAGGTAGCGCACAGCAGTCGAAGTCAGCATCTTCTTTCTGCCACGACCAGGTAGCGTTTCAACAGTGCCCTTTGCCTTGAATTTGCGAATGATGCTTCCTAAGGTGTCTCTTGGTATGTTTAACATCTTTGCAATCTTCTTATAGCCATTGCCCTTCCTGTGAAGAGAAATCACCTCTTCTCTTGTCTTCCTGGACCATTCTCTTGCCTTCACCATGTTTGTAACCACACCAGTAAATGTCTAGAAGGAGCTGAGTATCACAGTCATTTTAAAGCTGCCTAATTGGTGCTTATTATGCTTGATTGCTGCTCGGTGACATCCACAGGTGTTTTCAATACCTGATGGAAAGCACCTGTATGAACCTCTGTTCTTCAGAGTGGTAGTCTTTAAGGGGTTGAATAATTGTGGCAATGAAGAAACCACATAAGAACCATTTACTACTGTATTACATAAACAATTGATGTCATTTTAGTTGCATTTGGGTAGTTACAACGTCCTTGTAGGATTTGATTCTGAATACAATTCCAAATGTACACTATAGTCCCTAAACCCCTTTACAGCATTGGGGGTTGAATAATTTTGGACACAACTGTATATCAAATCTCAGCTGATCCATGCTGAACCAACTGAATTTCCATCCATGTATGGCTGGCTTTTTTTTTTTTCTTACGTTTTGGATAGAGTGGAAAGGAACATCTACTAGGTTTTTTATTGCATTCCGGTCCCCCAGCAAGGGAGAGTCACCCTCTCTATTTGTCCTGTTTACCATTATCACTGAAAGTGTAAGTAAAAAAAAAAAAAATCAAATTTTGGGCTGTCTCAAAAAAAAGTAATTTTTCTAATGGGAACACTAGCTTTGGTGACCTGGGGGTCCTCAAGGAATTCCCTTAATTTGCAGAGATGTTCCCACTTCCTATTTGGCTATGGGACAGGAAGCGAAGGGAAATCTCCATAATGGGACACAGATGGAAAAACATAAATTGACGGGGGTTATAACCCTCCCTTACTCTATCCAAAATGAAAAAATATTTGCTTCTAGTTGTAATTTAAGTTTGAAATGAACACAGCTTCATAGTATTTACTTATGCTGGCCATTTATGGGTCGAATTCTGAACTCATTGTTTTCGAAATTCATAACTAAGAATTTTTGTTCTAATTTTGCACCAATAGTGGGCTGCGGCATCGGCCGATTTTCGTGCGGCCATCGATTTAGGATGATCAGGCATGTTGGAAATTTTTTTGAAAAACAAACTAATTTCTAATCAATGATGGGAGAATCGTGCGAGAAATATAATCGAAAAAAGAAATGAGCTGTGACCTGGAAAGGAAAGACGATTCTAAGCCAGGAAAATTCTTTTACAAAACGCACAAAATTTCTGATTTCCTCAAGAAAATTTATTAGGAATTCAACCCATGTATGCCCTGAATTAGATCAATGAAAATCTATTAGCTAAAACTTGACCCCCTCTGTGTGAGTGTTGTATCCCCCCTCACTTTTGATGTATCTTATCTGTAGCCTTTTTTTTTTTTTTTTTTTTTTTTTTTTTTCTCTCAATCCATTCTAACATTCTGCTTAAACTTTGTGATTTTTAATAGTACTGCTTAGACCTTGAAGAAGGGGACATACCCCGAAAGCTTGTCCTCAAAATTGTATGTTAGTGCAAATAAAAAAAGTATCACGGACAGTACTCAATTGTTTCTGTCGCAAATGCACTAATACGGCTACAATCACCTCAAGCATCAATGAAAATGAAAGTGTTACTAAACCAAGGACCCTGCATTCACTATGTTCTGTCTCCCCGGGCCCCGCATTCACTATATCCGGTCTCCACGGACCCCGCATTCACTATATCCGGTCTCCACGGACCCCGAATTCACTATGTCCGGTCTCCCCGGACCCCGAATTCACTATGTCCGGTCTCCCCGGACCCCGAATTCACTATGTCCGGTCTCCCCGGACCCCGAATTCACTATGTCCGGTCTCCCCGGACCCCGCATTCACTAGGTCCGCTCTCCCCGGACCCCGCATTCACTAGGTCCGCTCTCCCCGGACCCCGCATTCACTAGGTCCGCTCTCCCCGGACCCCGCATTCACTAGGTCCGCTCTCCCCGGACCCCGCATTCACTATGTCCGCTCTCCCCGGACCCCGCATTCACTATGTCCGCTCTCCCCGGACCCCGCATTCACTATGTCCGCTCTCCCCGGACCCCGCATTCACTATGTCCGCTCTCCCCGGACCCCGCATTCACTATGTCCGCTCTCCCCGGACCCCGCATTCACTAGGTCCGCTCTCCCCGGACCCCGCATTCACTAGGTCCGCTCTCCCCGGACCCCGCATTCACTAGGTCCGCTCTCCCCGGACCCCGCATTCACTAGGTCCGCTCTCCCCGGACCCCGCATTCACTAGGTCCGCTCTCCCCGGACCCCGCATTCACTAGGTCCGCTCTCCCCGGACCCCGCATTCACTATGTCCGCTCTCCCCGGACCCCGCATTCACTATGTCCGCTCTCCCCGGACCCCGCATTCACTATGTCCGCTCTCCCCGGACCCCGCATTCACTATGTCCGCTCTCCCCGGACCCCGCATTCACTATATTCGCTCTCCCCGGACCCCGCATTCACTATATCCGGTCTCCCCGGACCCCGCATTCACTATATCCGGTCTCCCCGGACCCTGCATTCACTATGTCCGGTCTCCCCGGACCCTGCATTCACTATGTCCGGTCTCCCCGGACCCTGCATTCACTATATATGGTCTCCCTGGACCCTGCATTCACTATATACGGTCTCCCTGGACCCTGCATTCACTATATCTGGTCTCCCCGGACCCTGCATTCACTATATCTGGTCTCCCCGGACCCTGCATTCACTATATCTGGTCTCCCCGGACCCTGCATTCACCATATCTGGTCTCCCATAGTACACAGAACATAGAAATGCAATTATTTTAGTAAATATAAACTACTAAATACTTTTTCTCATCAGCAATATATAGCGGTCTTGTGACTTCTATCAGTGTTCAGCAGAGCACTGGTTAAAGTTTGTAAGAGGAGTTTCTTTCTGCCTTAGAAGGATGCAGAACCCCTGACCTCTGTCTGGACAGTGCTGATCACATGCAAAAAAAGAAAAATCTCTAGCAATACACACCAAACTGAGCATGTGCAGAGCATCTCCACACAATATGTCTTATCAGGAGATAAGAGGGGGGCACTGGAAGAAGGGGAGGATCAGAGAAGACAGGATCAAGCAGCAATGCAGAGTATTATTTTTTTACACAATGCAGAGTATTAACCCCTTAGGTTCCACAGTGAGTATAACAAGCATGCTTTACTGCATATACAGACTGACTGTACTGTTGTGGGTTTAATAACACTTTAACTTTGTAACGCAAACAACCTCTACTTATAAAGTAAAAGTATAAGAAGCCAGTATGTGGCTCAAAAACCAGGCTAAACTGAAAAAATGATTTTAGAATGTCACTTGTAAGTGGGCATTTCTCAGCAGACCACCCTTGGTAACACCAAACATGTGATGTTGAGCCTTTATGAATAAAAGCTGAACTGAAATCCAAGCAATGAAAGGGGCAGCCCAGAGGCAGTAAGGCTGGGAAGGAAGGAGCTAGATTACATGGGATGCTCTTTAGGCAGAAAATGCTTTGATTTTAATCCACTTCTAACGCACACATTGAGAAGGTCACAGTGTGCACTGAAAGCAGGGTAAGCAATTTTGGTACAAGAAAGGAGGCTGTACAACAATGGCAGTGCATTACCGTCCATGGTGGCACATTGCAATGCAGGTTTGTTGAGAAAGGTGTACCCCCCTCTGCCAATCACTTCACTGGCTCCCGACTGCCCAACGCATCAAATTCAAACTACTAACCCTGACCTACAAAGCCATGCACAATGCTGCCCCGAACTACATAACTGACCTGATACCCAAATACTACCCTACACGTGCCCTTCGCTCCTCTCAGGACCTCCTACTCTCTAGCTCCCTGGTCTCCTCCTCCCACGCCCGACTGCAAGACTTCTCCAGGACCTCCCCCATCCTCTGGAATTCCCTACCCCAATCCATCAGACTGTCACCCACCCTCCCCACCTTCAGGCGCACCCTGAAGACCCACCTCTTCAGGGAGGCCTACCCCTCCCTCACCTAACATCTGACCTCCTCCACTCCTCCCACCACCTCATCCCCCACAGCCACTTCCTCCTGTACCACTATCCCCTCCCTCCTAGATTGTAAGCTCCAAGGAGCAGGGCCCTCGAACCCCTCGTGTATCGCACGGTCTCATGTCTTGTACCCCTGCCTTTGTACAGCGCTGAGCAAACCCTTTGGCGCTATATAAATACTGTATAATAATAATAAAAAATAATAATATTGGGATGCCATTCATGAGAACTGCAGTACAGGAAAGCAGGCTGCAGCGTGTTACCACAACAGTGTGAATTTGGTTTCTAGCAGCCTATAAACTCCTGCTGAGTAGTTACAAAAGACCAGCAAGCTGCCAAGTTTCATCTGCCATAATCAGGGAAGAGGAGCTGTGATTTCAATGCTTCTGCTGCGAAGACAAAATTCTCTACAATGCCTTTAGCTACAGAGGTGAATGCGGGCTTGTTTTAACATGTTCTTTTAAAGTGTGTTCAAAATATTGAAATATTTTAAAGTGCATATTCTGGGCACAGGTTCATTTTCAGTTCATTTGTGTTTTTATTCCGCTTTTTTACAATCCCCGAGTATTTAATTGCTTTTGCGGCTGTTGCTAGGGATTGCGTACTGATGTCATTCAAACCTCTGTGTATACAGCACATGGGGACAATTCCATTAAGATACATCAGCATTCCTCAAGCTGCAGTGTAAAGGCGTTCTGTGACCGGCTGCTGTCTGTTAAATATGGATATCATTACACTGGGCTCCACGTCACATATGAGCTGGAACGCACAGCTAGAGACAGTTGTGTGACAGAACAAAGCGCTTCATTCCTTTCCTCGTGTGACCTCTTCCACCAAGACTAAATCTATTAGCAGACATAAAACACGAGCCTGACCTAATTAATCCAGCGGCACGTCATACACGTCACTGGATCTATAATGCTCACAGGAAATTAAACTGTAGGGCACTTATTCTATTTTCTGTCATCTGCAGTGGAGAAGACATCTGACTCTTCCAATGGAAGCACAAAGACAATTAAAGAGCCCATTGCTTTGCTGGCTATACTCAGCCAATTAAACCAGTAAACAGTAACACATCATATCACCATGCCTTCCCAAAAAGTGAGTCTCTCAACCCACAAAGAGATTGTCCCCCAATTCTGGGGCGGTATACTGGCTGGAGATCCAACAAACAAGAAATTGTCCCCCAATTCTGGGGCGGTGAACTGGCTGGAGATCCCACAAACAAGAAATTGTCCCCCAATTCTGGGGCGTGAACTGCCTGGAGATCCGCTTTAAAGTGTATGCAGACTCTCACCTTGTAAAACAACCCTTTCAGTTTAAAATAAAAATGAAAGGAAAAACATTTTGTGTATAGATCTAAAAAACATTATAAATACCCATTTTCCCCTAATAAGTGATTGCGTACTCAGCAGCACAGAGAGGTGGGGGAGGAGAAAAAGCAGAACACCAATCTTCCCAGTGAGAGTGTGAGTGTGAGTGAGTGTGACGGGTGGGACAGCACAAGCCTGATCATTGGAGGAGAGCAGGCCAAGTGCTCAGCATACAGTGCCTTGAGAAGATATTCATGTTACAACCTAAAACGTAAGTGTATTTTTATTAGGATTTTATGTGATAGACCAACTCAAAGTGGCACATAATTGTTGAGTAGAAGAAAAGTGATAAATGGTTTACAACATTTTTTGCAAATAAATATGTGAAAAAAATGTGGCGTACAGTTGTATTCAGCCCCCCCGGAGTCAATACTCCGTAGGACCCCCTTTTGCTGCAAGTATTTTTGGGATGTCTCTACCAGCTTTGCACATCTAGAGAGGGACATTTCTGCCCATTCTTCTTTGCAGAATAGCTCAAGCTCTGTCAGATTGGATGGAGAGCGTCTGTGAGCAGCAATTGTTAAGTCTTGTCACAGATTCTCCATTGGATTTAGGTCTGGACTGTGATTGGGCCATTCTAACACATGAATATGCTTTGATCTAAACCATTTCATTGTAGCTCTGGCTGTATATTTCTGGTCGTTGTCCTGCTGGAAGGTGAACGTCCGCCGACAGTCTCAAGTCTTTTGCAGACTCTAACAGCTTTTCTTCTAAGATTGCCCCGTATTTGGCTCCATCCATCTTCCCATCAACTCTGACCAGCTTCCCTGTCCCTGCTTAAGAAAAGCATCACAACATAATGCTGCCACCACCATGTTTCACAGTGGGGATGGTGTGTTCAGGGTGATGTGCAGTGTTCGTTTTACGTCACACACAGTGTTCTGCTTTTAGGCCAAAATGTTCAATTTTGGTCTCAGCTGACCAGAGCACCTTCTTCCACATGTTTGCTGTGTTCCCCACATGGGTTCAAGTAAACTGCAAATGGGACTTCTTATGGCTTTCTTCCAACAATAACTGTCTTCTTGCCACTCTTCCATAAAGGCCAGATTTGTGGAGCGCAGGACTAATAGTTGTCCTGTGGACAGATTCTCCCACCTGAGCTGTGGATCTCTGCAGCTCCTCCAGAGTTCCCATGGGCCTCTTGGCTGCTTCTCTGATAAATGCTCTCCTTGCCCGGCCTGTCAGTGTAGGTGGACAGCCATGTCTTGGTAGGCTTGCAGTTGTCATACTCTTTCCCATTTTCGGATGATGGATTGAACAGTGCTACATGAGATGGTCAAAGCTTGAGATTTTCTTTGTGTTGGTCTATCACATAAAATCCCAATAAATACATTTACGTTTTTGATTATAACAATACAAAATGTGGAATATTTCAAGGGGTATGAATACTCTTTCAAGGCACTGTAGCTCGAGAACTGACTATTCTGTGCTCTCATGCCTAGTTTGGTCAGTTTTTAATAGGAAAGCAAAGGGACTGGCAAGAACACCAGGGATTTCACACAAAGGAAGCAATACAAAGAGAACAGGATACTGTTTCATGCAGGCACATATCAGGAACATGAAATACTGAGTTTACATATTCTTTAAGGAGCGCTGCTACACACAGACCTGAATCGGCCCTTAAAGTGGAGCTTCACCCAAAAGGGGAAGTTCAGCTTTAACCTCCCTATCGGTATGATTATGTCAGTATATCTGTGCTGAAAGCGGTACATTTTTTTGCATGGAAATTTGTTTTTTTTATTGTAGGCCTGTAATTTTTAGGAATAACTCACTGAAATCTGTCCAGACAAGAGTCTAGTAAACATTCCTGGTAAGATAAAACTTGAAACACGAAATCATAAATTATAATTTCATAAATAATCATAAAAATAATAATATAATAAATTTAATTCAATAATATAATCAAACCAAAAACACTGAAATTTGAAATATAGCGCCAAGTTCACGCATCGCTGAGCAAAGTTGCAGAATCGTTTTCAGTGTCTGATGACGAATTTCCCCCACGAATCATTATCACTCAATTCTGCAAGTGGTTCTGATTTACTATCGCTGTTCTCTAGCCGGTCTAAAACCGCTTTTGACCTAAAGCGACGCTTTTTGGACGTCATGGACCTTTCTCAGTTTCCAGGCAGAAAGAACAGTCAAAATGCAGGCAGGGCACAGGACAAAGCAGTAGGGACAAAATGTATGTGAAATGGTTTGAAACAGTAATGTTTTACTATGTCATATTCGTTTATTAGAAAATGACAGTTTCTAACATTTTTAAATGTGCCGCCGGTTCCGGCCCCCGTACGTCCCGACGCTCACAGGGACCGGAACATGGAAGCCGGATGCCGGCATCGGCCGGAGGAGATGGCCGGGCACGCTGCAGGGGACACACCGCGGGAACAAAGGGCAAGGTAAGCACTTCAGGGAATCCCTGAGCAACGCCGCATGGTAAGCCCGAGTGTAGCTCGGGGTTACCGCTTTTGGTACTCAAATTTTACCCCGAGCTACACTCGGGAATACCGCCAGGGAGGTTAAGGCCTCCTCTCCACTCCCTTTTGTGAAATGGAACTTTTTTGGTCAGGGAGGGGAGCAGATATTTGATTTTGACAGGTACCCACTCCCACTTTCCCTCCAACCTCCTAAGCAATTGGAGTGGAACTTCTCCTCCCCTGCTTCCTCCCTGCAGTCTTCTGTGACATGTCACAGAGCCCAGAAGGTTGTGGGACCATTCACAATGCGCAGCTTGTGCATATGCAGTGGGCTCCTGACCATGAAGCTGCAAGCAGTCACAGCTGGGTGCCCACAGTTAAAATGCCAGCACTGGGGACAGAAGACAGGAGGTGAAAACGGATCGGGTAAGCATATCGCTGGATCGTGGGACAGGTGAGTGTCAGTCAGCAGCTACAGTTGTTACACAGGAGACTGGAGCTCCTCTTTGATTTTTGATTTGCGTTTTGGTCGATTTGTGTTTGTAGGTATGTTCTTTTGATTTTTTTTTTTATCATTTTATCAAAATGTTAATAAATCAGCGCTTTCAGTATATTTTCAGTAAATGGAATGTTCTGCATTCTTTAAAATGTCACTTATACTACATATTGTATGGTAAAATCCAAGATAAATGATCAAGCCATTTCCTGCCTGTCCAATGACTTCCCTTTCAGTACAACTGCCAAAAAAATAAAACATCAGTCAAAAATGCACATATATTTCTGGTAAATAGAGGATTGGAATACTGAAATAATCAGATTGTCATATGCTCAGACTAAAATGTATAGGAGGACCACAATGTGCCCACACCATCACACATGAACACAGATATTAGGAAGAGTTTAGGTTGGATCCAATTGACCAGCCAGTGGATGCCCATTTATAGCCGATATCCAGGCAAACAGCTAGGAAAAGGAGAAGTGTGGCCACAGCTATTTTGGCCCTACATCGCCTGTGGGTCACAGAAGTTCACATAGTTCTGCACTCCTTTCCAGCCGATAGCAAGCAAAAATCCTGTGGGCTGACTTCACTCAGCCTGTCCAGGCTTTGGAAAGATCCTGACACTAAAGTCAGGATCCACCCAGATGCCTGGACCAGCAGGCAGCTGGCCTAGCCTAAGACAGCTGCTAACGCCCTTCAACAGTGTGCGCTGGAGGGGCAGAACAGCTCTCCGCAGACTGAGTATCGAGAACGGAGCGATCAGTGGTCTCTGATCGCTCATTTCTCAGTATAAAGCCAGCAGGGGGCAGCTGTGATGAGTGCTGCATCCACCTAGGTGAGTACATGGGTATATTTTTTTCTTCTCTTTAAGCCATGGATCACACTGATAAGATTTCTGATGTCTCCCAGAAATGATGGAATTGCATGTCAAGTGAAAGAACATGAGTTTCTATAGAGGCGGTTTACATATACACAGTGCGAATCCAATGTGATTTGAAAAACGGCCCTGTGCAAGTTTAGTGCAGTGCGATTTGTAGCTCCACAGACTTGAATGGAAACTGCATGCTGTGGACTCTAGGAGATTCCAGTACCAACATGCACTGGAGCTGCTCCTGAAATCACACTGCAAAACGGATTCAACTCGCACCGCATCACTGTGAACCTAGACTTAATGAATGCAAAGCATTCTCTGGTTGTGCAAGGTGGAGATCATGATGTCACCCCCCCCCGCCTCTCTACCTTGTCCAATCAGAGAATGCCTTCATTCATTGAAAGAAAAAAAAAATAAAAGCAAGGCATTCTGTGATTGGCACCCATGCCTAGTGAGCGACATGACGCAGGGCAGCCATTCAGCATGGGACCCGGATAACAGCAGCGATCGCTGTAATAGCGACAGCTACAGTGATTCTCCACTTCCACGGCAGACCCGCAGTTATGGAGTATGGATACTTACATTAGTTCAAGCTGGACCAATGTATCTAGACAATAAAATCCATACCTGGAGTTCACCTTTAAGGCAGAAGCAGTTAATGGGAATAAGAAAAAAAAACATCTTTTAAAAGAGTTTACTACAATGCAATCAATACAACAATTACGGCAATGCACGGAGTACGAAACCTGATCAAACTCTAATGATTTTCAGCAGTTTCTGGGGCAGCTGTATTGTATTTTGCTTCTATTTTAGTGCACAGAACACATCATGTCCAGGAGCTGAAATTACAGATTAGATTTTCATTGTTTATGTCTACTCTGCTTGATCGTAATGTGTAAATTATGGCCGTTTTCTAGATTCTTTTACAGAAGACTTTAAAGCACATCCCAATCAAGTATGAACATTCTTTATGTAACGTAACCCAGAGCTGCCTGCTTAGTGTCCCCCTGCTGCTCCACATCTGCATCTCGCTGACACGCTATATCCCAATAGCTGACCTTCTTCTGATTTACCAAATGATTCTCCAAAAAAATGTGAGTTTCTAGTTTCCAAACAAACCATTATCAAGGCTGACTAAAGTAGATGTACAGTGAGGAAAATTATTTGATCCCCTGCAGATGTTGTAAGTTTGCCCACTTACAAAGAAATGAAGGGTCTAAATTTTTATCATAGGTGTATTTTAAATGATAGAGACAGATTGTCAACCAAAAATCCAGAAAAAACACATAATACACATGTTATAAATTGAGTTGTACTTCAGTGAGTAAAATAAGTATTTGATCCCCTACCAACCAATAATTCTGGCTCCCACAGACTGGCTATGTGCTCATGTGGTACACAGATTAGTCCTGTCATTTTATGAAGGTGCTCCTAATGACAACTCGTTATGTGTATAAAAGAAACTTGTCCACAGAATCTCTTTCTTGGTCACCAAGACGAAAGCGCTGTCAAAGAACATCAGGGACAATGTTGTAGACCTGCACAAGGCTGGAATTAACTACAAGACCATCAGTAAGACGCTTGGGGAGAAGGAGACAACTGTTGGAGCATTTATTCGCAAATGGAAAAAATACAAAAAAAACATCAATTGCACTCAGTCTGGAGCTCCATGCAAGCTTTCACCTCATGGGGTAAGGATAATCATGAGAAAAGTGAGGGATCAGCCCAAACTACACGGGAGAAGCTTGTGAAAGATCTCAAGGCAGTTGGGACCACAGTCACCAAATAAACCATTGGTATCACAATACACCGCCATGGATTGAAATCCTGCAACACCCAGCAAGGTCTCCTTCCTCAAGAAGGCACATGTACAGGCCTGTCTGAAGTTTGCCAATGAACATCTAAATCAGTGGTTCTCAACCTGGGGGTCGAACGACCCTTTCACAGGGGTCCCCTAAGACCATCAGAAAACACATATTTCCGATGTGTAAAGAGCAGCTACTGTGTTGAAAGCAGCAGTATTGGAGGTAAAACGACACTCATGAATTATAATTACTGGGTAAATAATTTTATGGTTGGGGGTCACCACAACATGAGGAACTGTATTAAAGGGTCACGGCATTAGGAAGGTTGAGAACCACTGATCTAAATGATTCAGAGAAGGACTGGGAGAAAGTTCTGTGGTCCAATGAGACCAAAATTGTGCTCTTTGGCAATAACTTGACTCGCTGTGTTTGCAGGAAGAAAAATGCTGACTATGACCCGGAGAACACCATCCCTACAGTCAAGCATGGAGGGGGAAACATTATGCTTTGGGGATGTTCCTCTGCTAAAAGTACGGGCCGACTATGCTGCATTGAGGGGCCATGTATTGTAAAATCTTGGAAGAGAACCTAAGACTAAGAACTGTCAATTCAAGTGACACTCTATAGTGTTTTCCTTCAGCTCCTCCCCTGGAAGCTACACAAAATGTAATGTTGGGAGGGGAGAGACGAAGGAGCTAGGCCAGCACAGACAGTTACTAGACACTCCAAGAGGACAGGGTTATCACATTCGAAGAGGGAGAGGTCTGTGCTAGAGAACTGACTCTTCCTGGATTAGTCAAATCATCTACCAGGTTCAGAATCACATTGCAAGTAAATACAAAATCATATATGGAAAGAAAAACAATTGAGGCGTTGAAGTGTTACTAAACCCACAACAGTAACATCAGTCTGTATATTATTATTATTATTATTATACAGTATTTATATAGCACCAAAAGGTTTGCTCTGCGCTGTACAATATAGTGGGGGACAGAACATGAGACAATACAGTAACAAAACAATACATGAGGGGTTCGAGGGCCCTGCTCTTTCGAGCTTACAATCTAGGAGGGAGGGGATAGTGGTACAGGAAGAAGTGGCTGTGGGGGATGGAGTGGTAGGAGGAGTGGAGGAGATCGGCCGTTAGGTGAGGGCGGGGTAGGCTTCCCTGAAGAGATGGGTTTTCAGGGTGCGCGTAAAGGTGAGGAGGGTAGGTGACAGTCTGATGGATTGGGGTAGTGAGTTCCAGAGGATGGCGGAAGTCCTGGAGAAGTCCTGCAGTCGGGCGTGGGAGGTGGAGACCAGGGAACTGGAAAGTAGGAGGTCTTGTGAGGAGTGAAGAGTACAGGTAGGGTGGTATTTGGGTATCAGGTCGGTGAGGTAGTTTGGGGCAGCGTTATGAATGGCTTTGTATGTCAATGTTAGTAGTTTGAATTTGAGCCGTTGGGCAATCGGGAGCCAGTGGAGGGATTGGCAGAGGGGGGTGGCAGATACGGAGCGGTTGGTAAGGTGGATGAGTCTGGCGGCTGAGTTCAGGATAGACTGAAGCGGGGATAGTCTGTGATGAGGCAGGCCGGTGAGAAAGGAGTTGCAGTAGTTCAGACGTGAAATAATGAGGGAGTGAATGAGTTGTTTAGTAGTGTCTGGGGTTAGGAACGTACGTATTTTGGAGATGTTGCGGAGGTGAAGTCTACATGAGTCTACATGAGTGTCAGTGATTGGACCTGTACCATGTTTACACGCGTTTTTTCCGTATTTATCGGTTTTCTGCTGCCCGGAGAGTTTAACAATTACCGTATATACTCGAGTATAAGCCGACCCGAATATAAGCCGAGGTACCTAATTTTACCACAAAAAACTGAGAAAAACTATTGACTCGAGTATAAGCCGAGGGTGGGAACACCAGTGGGAAGAATCGTGCCTCATCATTGGTGTCAGTGGGAGGAATAGTGCCCCATCATTGGTGTCAGTGGGAAGAATCGTGCCTCATCATTGGTGTCAGTGGGAGGAATAGTGCCCCATCATTGGTGTCAGTGGGAGGAATAGTGCCCCATCATTGGTGTCAGTGGGAGGAATAGTGCCCCATCATTGGTGGCAGTGGGAGGAATAGTGCTCCATTATTGGTGTCAGTGGGAGGAATAGTGCCCCATCATTGGTGTCAGTGGGCGGAATAGTGCCCCATCATTGGTGTCAGAGGGAGGAATAGCGCCCCATCATTGGTGTCAGAGGGAGGAATAGCGCCCCATCATTGGTATCAGTGGCAGGAATAGTGCCCCATCATTAGTATCAGTGGGGGGAATAGCACCCCATTATTGGTGTCAGTGGAATAGTGCCCCATCTTTGGTGTCAGTGGGAGGAATAGTGTCCCATCATTGGTGTCAGTGGGAGGAATAGTATCCCATCATTGGTGTCAGTGGGAGGAATAGTATCCCATCATTGGTGTCAGTGGGGGGGTGGAGGAATAGTGCCCCATCGTTGGTGTCAGTGGGGGGGAGGAAAAGTGCCCCATCGTTGGTGTCAGTGGGGGGGGGGGGGAGGAATAGTATCCCATGATTGGTGTCAGTGGGGGGTGGAATAGTGCTCCATGATTGGTGTCAGTGGGGGGTGGAATAGTGCCCAATCGTTGGTGTCAGTGGGGGGGGGGAATAGTGCCCAATCGTTGGTGTCAGTGGGGGGGAGGAAAAGTGCCCCATCGTTGGTGTCAGTGGGAGGAATAATGCCCCATCATTGGTATCAGTGACACCAATGATGGGGCACTATTCCTCCCACTGACACTTGCTGACCCCTGTTCCAGTATGGTGCTGCTGCAGCCAGCATATGTGGTTGCAGCAGCACCTAAGCACGGCACACTTACCTGCATCTCCTTCACTCGACTTTCGCGGGGCCGCTCAGCTCCGCCTCCTCGCCGGTGATTGGCCGCCTGTGTGCCTTTCCTGAGCTACAGTTCTGGCGGCCAATCACCGGTGAGAAGGCGGAGCCGAGCAGCCGCGCGAACATCCAGTGGACGAACCGAATGAAGGAGCAGCCGCGCTTCCTGGACCGGATCGTCGTGGGACCGGAGCCAGGTAAGAGACAGCAGCCCCCTGCCCACCCCTGTACTGAGTGTCCCTTCTGTTGGAAGGGGGGGGGAGCCATCTGCAGACGTTGACTCGAGTATAAGCCGAGGGGGCCGTTTTTCAGCACAAAAAATGTGCTGAAAAACTCGGCTTATACTCGAGTATATACGGTAGGTGGAGCCTGCATGAGTTTGCCAACGATTGGACATGGGGTTGGAAGGACAGGTTTGAGTCTAGAGTGACACCTAGGACTTTGGCTTGCGAGGTGGGACTGATGGTGGCGTTGTTGGTCATCATGGAGGGGGGGGGGGGCGCGGGCTGGGGGGAAGATTAGGAGCTCAGTTTTGGAAAGGTTCAGTATATGCAGTAAAGCATGCTTGTTATACTCATTGTGGAACCTAAGGGGTTAATCCTCCATATTGTGTAAAAAGGATGCTAGATCCTGACTTTTCTGATCCACCCCTTCTTCCAGTGTCCCCCCCCCCCCTCTTATCTCCTTATAAGATATATCGTATGGAGCCACTCTGCACATTCTCAGCTTGGTGTGTATTGCTGGAGGGGGTTTTTTTTTTTTTTTTTCCCTTGGCAGAGTGCATGTGATCAGCAAAGGGACAATCAGCACTGTCCAGACAGAGGTCAGGGGTTGTGCATATTCCTAGAGCAGAATGAAAACTCCTCCTACAATCTTTAACATGTGCTCGGCTGGACACTGATAGAAGTCACAAGACTGCTCTAACTGCTGATGATAAAAGGTATTTAGCAGTTTATATTTACTAAAATAATTGCACTTCCAATTAATCCAGGGTCCTGGGTTTAGTAACACTAAGCATTACAATGCTTGATGTTTCTGCGCTTTTACCAGCATTTTTTTTTTTTTAATTGCTGACAGGGTCTCGTTTACAAAAGAAACCTTGCTTTAATGTTTTTCCAAGCTGACTAAAGCCACTATATTTTTGTTTTTACGCTCGAGTATCTCTTTAACCCTCACAATTTCATCTGTTCCCCTGTGCGTCACACACAGTAAAATCCCCGACTGGAAGAAGCACGAAAAGTAGCTGCTTTACCTACTGGCCTTCTGTATTCTGTGAAAACGCAATCTGCCAGCATTGCACAAGAAACAATCAGACACATCAGCTGTCGGCTGAGCTCCTACCAAGACCCAGGGGACAGACGTGGTGTAGAATATTAAAGCAGAACTTCTCTCTCTCAATCAACATTGACTATTTTTAATCCTTATGCTGCTAGAATTACTAAATAGATGGGAAGGTATATTTTATTTACTTGTTTTCATTTTCTATTTTACATCCTGGTTTCTGGCCTGTTCTATGCTCCCAATCACATGACCAATGTGACCGCCAATCAGAGTGGTCACATGATTAGACCACCAGAGGGTCAGCGGTCATGCAGTCTCACAGGACTGTCAGTGCAGAATGAAAATTCCTATGAGATTAACCTGTGCTCAGCACTGATAGAAGTCACAAGTCTGCTATATACTGCTGATGAGAGAAGATATTTAGCAGTTTATATTAAAATAATTACATTTCCATGTTCTGTGTACTGTGGGAGACCAGATATAGTGAATGCAGGGTCCTGGGAGACCAGATATAGTGAATGCAGGGTCCGGGGAGACCAGATATAGTGAATGCAGGGTCCGGGGAGACCAGATATAGTAAATTCAGGGTCCGGGGAGACCAGATATAGTGAATTCAGGGTCCGGGGAGACCAGATATAGTGAATGCAGGGTCCTGGGAGACCAGATATAGTGAATGCAGGGTCCGGGGAGACCAGATATAGTGAATGCAGGGTCCGGGGAGACCAGATATAGTGAATGCAGGGTCCGGGGAGACCAGATATAGTGAATGCAGGGTCCTGGGAGACCAGATATAGTGAATGCAGGGTCCGGGGAGACCAGATATAGTAAATTCAGGGTCCGGGGAGACCAGATATAGTAAATTCAGGGTCCGGGGAGACCAGATATAGTAAATTCAGGGTCCTGGGAGACCAGATATAGTGAATGCAGGGTCCGGGGAGACCAGATATAGTAAATTCCTTGCTACTGTACAGTGCTGAGCATACCCTTTGGCGCTATATAAATACTGTATAATAATAAGAAGAAGGCAGCCATACTATACTAACCCCAAAGGCCTGGTCACCAGGGCACCTGAGAAAACCTACAGCTTGAGGATAACTTTTTAAAACGTTTCTGTGTTTGTAAATGGAAATGCATCTTCTGTTTGTGACTTAAAGCACAAGTTCACCTTTTATAACATGTTAAACCCGTATTCAGGGTATAACATGCAACACGTTACTGCTGCAGCTGCCCAAGTTCCTGCTGTACACCACAACTAATATTTTAGAATTTTATTTTGTGGTGTACTATCCTTGGGTTCTAAGGATTAGATAGCTGCCATCCCCCCCCCCTTTGGATTTTACATTCACATCTATATTTGTCCAGTGGCGCTGTCCATTAGTAAGAAATACAAGTTTTTCCTGTGATAGCAAACCGGGGATCTTCTCCCAAAGTCTGCTGCCACAATTTAATAAAAGATGTGCCCATCCAGCTGCGTCACTCATTTACAGTATTCTGTGAATGAGAAACTACAACTACCGACAGCCTTTGCAGCTGTCAGGTGGTAGTTCTCGATGAACTACCGCGGCGCTGTGGTAGTTCATTGAGGCTTCCTGTCAGTGTGTAACTGACTGCTTTTAAGAGGTACAAGCAGAGAGCTTACACACAGTCTGCAAGAGCCCTGCATAGCACCCACGATCTGCTGATCACAAGTGCAATGCCTTACAGGCTCCAAAAAAATAATTCATGCATTTTTTTCCTGCTAAAAGATGTGCACTTTTACCCCCTTCCTGTCCAGGCCAATTTTCAGCTTTCAGCGCTATCACACTTTGAATGACAATTGCGCGGTCATGCAACACTGTACCCATATGAATTTTTTAGCATTTTTTTTTAGACAGATAAAGCTTTATTTTGGTGGTATTTATTCACAACTGGGATTTTAATTTTTTTTTTGCTATGTAAATGAAAAAGTCCAAAAATTTTGAAAAAAAGTGTTTCTTATAAAATTTTGCAAATAAATAGTATTTCATCATAAATCTTGGCCAAAATGTATTCCATTATCTTTTTAGTAAAAAAAAAAAAACAAATTAGTTTATAACCAAAAATTATAATTTTTAAACTTTTTTTTCCTTTTTTTTTTTTTTTACACTGTCACCCTAGCAGTATAGTGTCACCACTGGGGGGTGATGAAGATTTTTTTTTTTATTTTTATTTTTTACACTGATTGCTTTTACACCTATAAAGGCTGTAAAAGCAATAATTTCTCCTTCTCTCTGGCTGCATTCTTGCAGCCATTGAGAACTACTGTGTGAGCTGTGATTGGTCACAGCTTGTCACATGGTAAAGGGCTGTTGTGAATAGCCTTATACCATGTGACCTCTGTGATCATTCACAGATTTCACACGTAGCAAGCAATGATGTCACAAGTGACATCTTGCTTACTACTCTGCATGTGATCACTGATTGGCCAACGAGTGATCACTTGATCGGGACCACGCACAGAGGTCCCGTCCGACGATCGGTGTTTCACTGTGTCCGGAGGACACAGCGGACACCGGATCGTGGTGCTGCGCGCTCCCAGGAAGCGCACAGCTAGAAAATTCATAAACGGCAACCCGCCTCTGGAGTGCCACTGTTCTGCCGTTTATAAACAGCAGGCGGACGGCTAGTGGTTTAAAAAAAAAAAAAAAAGGTGAACTTATCTTTTAAAGAAGAATTCCAGGAATTTTTCTCTCATGCAGAGAGAGGGGCTGTGCCTGCACTACATGGGTTAACTGCTCATGCTTGTCTAGGGGTGATGAAGGCTGAGATATACTTACCTAATCCTCTGATTCTCCCAGTGCAAGACTGGTCCCTGCCACTGCTGCCCCCCCGCACGCTTGCAGTCTTGTGAATGGACTGTTCCTGGTGTCATCACGCTCATAGACCAGCTCTGGACACGAGGATGGAAGGAACAGTCCACTGCTGGAAGCGGGGGAGCACAGTTTTACGGAGGCTCGAAGGATCAGGTAAACATAGCCTTTTGGTGTGCCCCTGGACAAAATGAGCAGTTAATTCAAGCAGTGTGGGCACAACCACACTTCATGGGAGAAAGAAAACTTCTTGGAGTTTTGCTTTAGAAAAAAATGTATTTGTGACATAACGGGCGCAAAATATGACAGTTATCAAAGATCAATTTGCTGCACTTCCTCTCTACATTGATAAAACAGGGAGCAACCATTAACTTCTACACTGATAATCTAGTCCCTAACAATGCTGGATGACTGAGTTTACAATTGTATTCACAGTTCCCATTATTAACTGTCCATGTATCGTACGTTCTATCCCCAGTCTTGCTCTTTTGGAGATGAAAGAAGGATTCACACTAACATTTTCGACTAAGCACTTGTGGCAAATTGCAGAATAAATTACATAACAAGCCAACCTGTGTTCTGCTAATACCTTCCAAGAAACAGTGTAGGTGTGAAAAAAAAAGTCGGAAAATCCACTTAACCTCCCTGGCGGTCTGATTCTTTCCGATTTTTTGTGCTTAAAGCGGTACCATTTTTTTGCATGGAAATATGTAGTTTTTTATTGTAGGCTGTAATTTTTAGGAATAACTCACTGAAATCTGTCCGAACAAGAGTCTAGTAAACATCCCGAGTATGATAAAACTTGAAACACGAAATCATAAATTATAATTTGATAAATAATCATAAAAAATAATAATATAATAATAAATTTAAGTCAATAATATAATCAAACCAAAAACACTGAAATTTGAAATACAGAGGCAAATTCGCACATCGCTGAGCAAAGTCGCAAAATCGTTTTCAGTGTCTGATGACGAATTTCCCCCACAAATCATTATCACTCAATTCTATAAGTGGTTCTGATTTACTATCGCTGTTCTCTAGCCGGTCTAAAACCGCTTTTGACCTAAAGGGACACTTTTTGGACGCCATGGACTTTTCTAAGTTTCCAGGCAGAAAGAACATTCAAAATGCAGGCAGGGCGCAGGACAAAGCACTTGGGACAAAATATATGTGAAATGCATTGAAACAGCAATGACAGCAAAAATGACATTTTTAAAAAATTTCAAATTTGCCGCCGGTTCCGGCGCCCGTACGTCCCGACGTCACAGGGACCGGAACACGGAAGCCGGATGCCGGCATCGGCCGGGGGAGATGGCCGGGGACGCTGCAGGGGACACATCGTGGGAGCGAAGGACAAGGTAAGTGCTGCAGGGACCCCCTGAGCAACGCCGCATGGTAAGCCCGAGTGTAGCTCGGGGTTACCGCTCTTGGTACTCAAATTTTACCCCGAGCTACACTCGGGAATACCGCTAAGGAGGTTAAAGAAACAGTGTCTGGTTTTAAAGGGTTACATATGGCTACCTGTCAATCATAAGCATGTGACAGGCTGATCGTGAATGACCTGAGGACTGCCAATTTCGGACAGCGTCCATGGTAACACCCTGCCCACTCACGCTGCAGTGCACAGGACTAAGTCATGAGACCTATATGTATTTTCTCAAGTGTGCTAGTTTTAGACCCTGCACCCTGCCGGAGGGGCGGGGGTCTGACCTCTGCACCAAATGGTACTTGCTACGGACCTCCCACACAGATTCACTCTGCACATGGACACAGACAATCAAGCAGCTATTTCTTCAGAATAACAAAAGGTAGGAATCTGCAACAATGTTTGATAAAATCCCAGCAATGTACATCGATCACCCAGGGACGAAGGGTTTTTTTCTCAACAAAATTGGAGTTACTCTTAAGCATACCAAAATCAAAAATAAGATGCAGCATTCAATAGGTTAAAACCCAAATTTAATGTACCTGCAGATTGCATTGACTAGCATGTTCCAATAAAGAATAACTAAAGACAAAACTGTCTTTTTTAGCTTTGGATAGAGTGGAGAGGGATTAGACCACTTGTCAGTATTTATTGCGGTCTCTGCCCTTGTTTAGGCTAGGTTCATACCTATGCAGGTTGGGTTTGAGCCATTCCTATGTTGCGTTTTTGCACTTGAGTTTTGCCATGTTTTTGGTGCTTTTTTTTCCATTTTTTTTGTTGCTAGGCAAATTAAAAAAGCAAAACGCATCAAAACAGCAGTACATTCTTTTCTGCAGTGTTTCCACTGAAGTCTATAGAACCAAAAATGCAACTTTTTGCCTTCACAAAAGTCCCTGACCCTTTCCAAAAAATGCACTGGGTCAAAACGCACAGATGTGAACATGTCCCAACGGGGCAGCACAGTGGCTAAATGGTTAGCACTTCCCCCTGGCAGTACTAGGGTTGTTGGTTCGAATCCCAGCCACAGCACCTCCTGCTTGGAGTTTGCATGTTCTCCCTGTGCCTGCGTGGATTTCCTCCGGGTACTCCGGTTAACTCCCACACTCCAAAGACATGCTGGTAGGTTAATTGGATCCTGTCTAAATTGGCCCTAATATGTGTATGTATGAATGTGAGTTAGGGACCTTAGATCGTACGCCCCTTGAGGGTTAGGGACTGATGTGAATGTACAATATATATGTAAAGCACTGCGTAAATTGATGGCGCTATATAAGTACCTGAAATAAAATAAAAAAATAAATGTCCCTTAGGATATCATGTTAAAAGGAAAGTACTGCTTTTCTGCAAAATGCTGCGGAAAATGTTTAGGTGTGAACCTGGGGCAAAGCGGAGTTCCAGTCACACTGTGAAAAAATAAAAGTCATCAGCTACAAAAAAAAATCAACTCATCTGTCCCTCAATCCTGCGGTGTCCCCCCCCTCCCCCCCTCTGCATCCCAGTTCATTGGTTGCCCTGTGTTCCTGGCACTGGCATCTTCAGTGTGTGTACCCCGCTGTGACAGCTTGCGGCTCCACAGCCGGGTGCTCACTGTGCATGCGCGAGTAGTGCTGCACTTTCTGAATGGAGGGAGGGGGAGGACAACTTCCTAGGCGATCACAGCAGAAGTGGGAGCAGGTACCTGTCAATTTCAGGCACCCGGTCCCCAAAGGTGTCAATCCTTATTGGGGAGCGGAGAACCAGTCTTTAAAGTGGATCTTCGCTTTAAGGAGAATTACCGTCTCTATCTTTTCTTGTTTCCCCTTATCATTGGAAGAGAAAATAAAATTTTTAGATTGCTACACTTTAAAAGTAAAGCACCTAAAGGCTGGTGACATCAACCTCACCTAACGCTACATAAAGAACTGGCGTGTAAAGTATGTATATTTGAAAATTTTTCACTAAAAAGTTTGATTTTTTTTTTTTTTGTAAGGTTTCCATATTTTTTCACTGGGGTGGTGGGAGCTAAAGAATAAACAAACCTGATTAAAAGGACCACTTTAAATGGATGCAAACCCTTCCATATACCCAGTGAAGTGAGCGGGCTCAGGTGATACACAGAGATGAAACAAATCCTCCTACATTATTATTATTATACAGTATTTATAAAGCGCCGATGGTTCGCTCAGCGCTGTACATTACAAAGGGGGACAGAACATGTGACAGAACAATACCAATACAATGTAAAACATGAGGGGATCGACGGCCCTGCTCCTTGGAGCTTACAATCTAGGAGGGAGGGGATGGTGGTACAGGAGGAGATAGCTGTGGGGGATGGAGTGGTAGGAAGAGTGGAGGAGGTCGGCAGGTTAGCAGGGGGTGGGGTAGGCTTCCCTGAAGAGGTGGGTTTTCAGGGTGCGCCTAAAGGAGAGGAGAGTAGGTGATAATCTGATGGGTTGGGGCAGGGAGTTCCAGAGGATGGGTGACACCCTGGAGAAGTCCTGGAGGTGGGCATGGGAGGAGGAGACCAGGGAACTAGAGAGAAGGAGGTCTTGTGAGGAGCGGAGTGTGTGTGTTGGGTGGTACTTGGATATTAGGTCAGTGATGTAGTTCGGGGCAGTATGGTAGACGGCTTTGTACGTCAGTGTTAGGATTTTGAATTTGATCCGTTGCGCAATCGGAAGCCAGTGGAGGGATTGGCAGAGGGGGGTGGCGGAGATGGAGCGGTTGGAAAGGTGAATGAGTCTGGCTGCCGTATTCAGGATCGACTGAAGTGGGGATAGCCTGTGGCGAGGCAGGCCAGTGAGGAGGGAGTTGCAGTAGTCGAGTCGTGATATGATGAGGGAGTGGATGAGCTGTTTAGTGGTTTCTGGGGTTAGGAACGTGCGGATTTTGGCGAGGTTGTACTTACAACATAGGTTGTACTTATTTATATACAGCTGCCTGTCACCTACATCCATCCAAAGTGTAGAATTTAGCCCTGGTTCACACCTGAGCAACTTGTCATGTGATCTGACAGTTTCAAATCGCATGACAAGTCACACCATATTGTTGTCACATTTTAAAAAAAAAAGGTTTCTGCACTATTTTTTGTGATTTTAGGTGTGACTTGCATAGATCTCTGTGTATGAAGTCGCACAGATGCCAACCAAGTTACACCTGAAGTCACATTGACATGCAACTTCTAGTGAAGTCACATGATTTCAAAGTCAGATTCAGTGTAAGCGAGGTTTACACAGGATTTCTCAGCTCTGGAAAGCAGGGGGCAAGAAGCTGAAGTCCCACTCAGTAAGGAAAGCTCTGAGAGCTGATTGGAGGAAAGAGATACACTCCCCTCACAGGAACAAAGCTGAGGCTGTCAATCACAGTCTGTGCCCCCGTCACCATTTTTCTCTTGGTGTCAGGAGAACGTGGCCGAAGTGACTCATGCTTACAGTAGAGGAATGAGGAAGGAGACAGAAATGACAATTAGTGCTCTGGACTGAAACATGTACAGACTATGGGGGGGATAGGCTTTGTTAATGTTCATGTCTGATGTTTACAACCACATTAATTTGATTGGTCAGTGTGAAAAATACCTTGGCACTGACTAGTTGATACTTTCTGTACCACAAGGAGCTGTCTGCATGAAGTCCTTTTGGGAGTAACTTGCCTGCTTTTCAAATTAGTAAAAGATCACAGATGTGCCAGTGCACTATGGTGATCCTTGGATAAAAACCTGAAGCCCCTTTCAAACCGGTGGTGAACCTGTATGCATTTCAAGTCCTCATTTCCAATTATGACTGATGTGCATCTATAAAGAAGAGCCCCATGATATGTACAATCGGCACATAAATGGACTAAGAGGGGCATCTCTGTCAGAATTTACAGCATCGCACATCACATACAATACAACAAAAAAGGTCTGCTGATTGGAGGACTCGCTGGTTGCTAACCCTGCTAGTGAGCTCCTGCTCCTTCACCATCCAATCACCACCCCTTCACCAAGCTGTCCTGAATGTTAAAGACCTGGGGGTGGCATTTGAATAAAAAAAAAAAACTGACTGAAGTGAATTACAGATCTCTTTGGCATTTATGTCATTTCAAGATGCATTTTTACCATTCTCAGACTGCACTAAAATTAGCCAATAAGAGTAGAACAGAATGTCTATATTAAAAAAAAAATCCTTCCCCACCCATTACACCCATTACACCCATTACAATTGCACACTATGAAGACCTGTAAAACTTTGTGTGATATTTGGCAAGGGAGGAAACTGCAAACAATGATTTGTGTCTGTGAACTTCCAAGAAAAAAAAGTGAAGTTCCTCTTTTATTACTATTATGTAAATGTCTCTCCCCGTTCTGCACACAAACCCCTTTTATTCACAGAGAGCGATCAAAGTGGGAAATAAACAGGAATTTCAAGGACCTGTCAGTACAACCTGGCACCAAGCTTGCATTTTTCTGAAGCCAGGGAGGATTGAGCTTGCAATGACAATGATAGAGCTGACTCAAAAAAGTACAGCACCAGATGAAACTACAAAGTTTGCTACCTGGTTTCCCAACTGGGACAGACCTGTATTAAAGTACAACACTTGCTGCCTAATATGTCCCACTGACTTTCAGGTGTCATTGTAACTCACTTTACCTGTCAATGGTGATGACGTTCTGACTGATCGGTGTGCAGTGCCAAGCAACATTGCTGAAACAGCAAGCATCTGATCAGGCAAACTGCACATGGGGGATGGTAAAGAATGACTGCACTAAACGTAACTTCCCATAAGATTAAATGTGCATTTAAAGTAGAACTAACCTCAAAACGTTTTTGTTTTCTTTTTGGATAGAATGAAGGAGGGCTATAACCATTTTCAGGGTTTTTTCTGCCATCTGTGTCTCACTGGGAAGATTTCCCTTTATCTCCTGTCCTATAGCCAAAACAGAAAGTGAGAGGAAATCCCTCAAACCTGACAGGTGTTCTAATATCCATGTTATTTATCTGTAAAGCCCTGAGACTTTGAGGTGGGCTGGGGAACTGACATGTCAGATTTTCTAGCAACTTCAAGAGCACATTGCTAATGAATACAAAATAAAGCATAGAAAGCAAAAATGGCTGCAAATATGCATTTAAAATACTTGATTATTCTGTGCTTATACCTGCACTTTAGGTTGGTGACAGGTTCTCTTTTAGTTAGCCACATGTTACAATCTGACTTAATAAACGTGTAAGTCCGATTCCAACTTTAGGTTTGTGCATGGAAATTTAAAGCAGAGCTCCAATCCCCCTAAAAAATTTTTGTTAAAAGCAGATCCATGATGACCTTACAAATCGCATTAACAATTGGATTAATTCAGTATTAAAAGCATTGTAATTACTTAGAAAATCGTAAACCAGGATCTCGGAAGCAGGCAGGCGCCATGATGGCTGTGGGCATCTGAAGCCCGCAGGTATTTATTTCCTGGTATCGTGCTGCTGGCTATCCCAGCATGCACCGCTCGTTCTCGCACATGCGCAGTAGACACTGCTCGGCGCGACGCATGTAGTACAGGTTGCCATAACAATGGTTGAAACACCTCCCATTCGCGTCATTTCCGATTTCCAAGTCCCGCGATTACAGGAAACCAAAGAACTCCTGGGATACAGGAAACGACACCCCAGGAGACCTTGCAAATCGCCTCACGACATGATCGCCTAGGCCAGCAATGGGCAAACTACGGCCCGCGGGCCGTATACGGCCCAGCGGACCTTTTAATCCGGCCCGCGGAGCTAGGCTCCTCTCACAGTCCGCCCTGAAGACCGGTGTAGCATGAAAATCTGTCTCCTATGAGGATCTGTCCCCCTCGTTGTATCTGCGCATGTGCCGGAGATCGCCGATCGGCTGCTAATGCCTGAAACTGGCACATGCGCAGATACGTCGAGGGGGACAGATCCTCATAGGAGACAGATTTTCATGCTACACCGGAACGGCGCGGGAACACGGCGAGAGGAACGCGCGGAGCAAAGGTAAGTGAATTGACACAGGGGGGAGGGGGGACTTAATTTGGGGGATGAATTACTATACGGGGGATGAATTACTATACGGGGGATGAATTACTATGGGGGATGAATTACTATGGGGGATGAATTACTATATGGGGGATGAATTACTATGGGGGATAAATTAAATTACTATATGGTGGATGAATTACTATATGGGGGATGAATTACTATATGGGGGATGAATTACTATATGGGGGATGAATTACTATATGGGGGATGAATTACTATATGGGGGATGAATTACTATATGGGGGATTAATGACTATGCTTACTATGGGGGAATATTACTATACTTACTATGGATGACACATACACATCATTCATCTACTCTTGGTCCGGCCCCCGGGTCCAATATATGAACCCATTGCGGCCCTCAAGTTAAAAAGTTTGCCCACCCCTGGCCTAGGCGGTCAGGACCAGAACTGCAGGCTTGCAGTGGATTAAAAGGTATGTATAATAGAAAAAAAAAATATCCAACTTGTTCTTTATTTCACAGGGACTACGTAATAAGGTAAAGTATTAAAAATGGATGGAACTCCACTTTCTATTTCAATGGTTTTTATAAATTTTTTAAACAGTATAAAACAGAGGCAATAAAACACGTCGACGCAGGGGCTATCAATTGCACAGATGCAAAATAAAAAAAAAGGAAAAACAATGCTCTAAAGCCAACAGGGCAAAAAGTACGCCCACGCAGGGGCTATCAATGGCACATAAGTTACAAAACATTAATGTAACTGACTATAACAACTAAATGCAGCTGTCCAGTCACACCAAAAACAGAGAGAGAGAGAGAAAAAGGAAGAAAGAGGAAAAAAAAGGGGGGGCAAAGAGCAGGGGTCCAAGAGCGTCAATACCGAACGCCATTACATCCCCAGACTAGCCGGGGGGAGTGAGGGAAAGGCATATTGCAACCACGGCTCCCATATTTTAAAAAATTTACGTTGGGAGTCGTTGCGGATACTCGACATCTGTTCGTTGAGCATCATAGTAGTCATACGATCCCGCACCCCCTGGAGAGGGACAACCGGACTCTTCCAGGCCTGAGCAATTGTTCTAGTGGCGGATAAAAACAGATAGGAAGCCAACTTCTGCTGGTGAGCCAAGAGGCCCGGTATGGGGCAATGAAGCAAAGCATACCGAGCATCCCGGCGTATGGAGAGATGGAACAAAGTGAAAAGGAGGCCAAACACACGAGACCAAAAACAAAACAGTCTCGGGCATGACCACCAGATATGCAATACATCACCACGATGGCCACAACCCCGAAAACATTGATCACTATAGGCAGGGTTAGCCCGGGCCAACCGAGCCGGAACCCAGTACCACCGAAACAATACCTTATAGGCTGCCTCCAGTGTGGTCGTATTAAATGAGCATTTAGCTATGAGTGACCAGGCCTTATTCCAGTCCTCCGGATCCACAGCCACTCCCAGGTCACGCTCCCACTGAACAACATATGAAAGAGAAGTATGCGACGAGCGTCTGTTCAGAGCTGCATAAAGAAGGGAGATAAGGCCCGGAGCGCCCGGACGCTGTTGGCAAAGCTGTTCAAAGGCAGAGGAACTCCACTTTAATATGAAAACAGAATTCAAGTTATGACACTGCCATAACACACCATTTTGCTACAGTTCTTCTTTAATAGGATCAATATTTAAGAAGCAGCAAAACAAAACGTTTTCTTCCCCACAACAAAGTGCAATTAGTTGTTTATTTCACTTTCTAAACTGAAATCCGATTGGCTGGCAACAACTTTTTTCCCCAGTTCCTTCAGAATTCCCCTGACCTAATCTTCCAAATCCATACCCTGTCCATAATAGCGATGATCTGCTTCATTCAGCATGGTCCTTCAATCTCCCTAGGGAAGAAGCTTATGGTAAACCCAACCAAGGAATGTTATACACGTCATTACTATACTGTTGCACAGGCAATAAATCACCAAAGCATAGCACGTACTATCAACACTGTTTAGCGCCGCAATAAATTCCTTCATACTGGTAACTGAGAACTTCAAGAGACAGACCCAATAAATATATTCAACAATAAATACACTCTAAATAAATAAAACTGCAGAAAGCCACAAACCTTCCATCATATATAGTGTAGCAATAAAGAAAAAAACAATTTTCAGTGACCTGTGATCTCACATGCATAGACAGCAATAAAAACCCAACACAGTAACTACAGTTGCACGTGGAAGGCCCGAAATTTGGCCAAGTCATGTTGAATTGTTTGAAACTGGAGAAATGCGCAGTCCTGAAGCACCACCCAACTGCGGGCCGCATTTTGCACAGGCATGAGAGCCTATTCATTTGAATGGACTCCCGTGACACACAGGGAAGAAATCCCTGCACTCCTTTGGAAAACGCAGCCCACACGGGAACCTCGGTTCCCTGTACGGTAGCATTTCCCAGTGTGGGTGACATGCCATTAGAACTAATGTCACCCGCCCCTGGGTCCGCAATTCTCTGTGCGGGTGGTGCGGCTGCACGGATTTTTATGCGGATCCGCAATGTCACCACCCGCACAGATGTGAACCTAGGGTGAAAGTCAATCAACTGAGAGGGGTGGAAAATTATCAGCCAAGCAGTGATTGCGTCCATTCAGATGCAATCACTGTTTGGCAGTGTCACTGTATATTCAGTGCTGCTGCGACTCTCTGAAAATAATAGCCGGCAATGGAGAGTCTTCCATCCCAGCTCTAAAGCTGGCCATACGCTATACAAGTTTCAGATGTTTCCTGCTGAACCAGCCAAAATTCCTTACATGGGTGGCCCTATCGGCTCCCTCCCACTATCCTCTGATTCAGTAATAATAGGACGCAGACAGGAAGTATTTGGTGAACATGGGTCACATCCTATCACATGTAATAAGCACAGTGGGAGATTTGTCCATCTGAACCAAACTGTATGGCTGGCTTTATCATGCATTGGTATAATCAGGGGTGGACTGACAGCTCATGGGGCCCCCAGGCAATAGGGGATCATGGGGCCCCTGTGTCCTTGCCCAAACTCAAAAAAGCCTATGAAAATGGTACCAGGGGCATCTCAAGGGGCCCCCTACTGACCCCGGGCCCTCGGGCAGTGCCTGAGTTTCCAAATGGTCAGTCCGCCCCTGGGTATAATGTGGTGCCACTGATTCTGAAAAGTACCACAGCACACCTTGCCAAAGTGGTGCACTGCAGTGCGTGCGTTGTGAGGCTGTACACTGCCAGAAAAGGTTCAGGCACATTTTCAGGGCTGCTGAGATACACTGCCAGCCCAATTTCATTTGAAATTCTTTAAAGTGGAACTTTAGTCAGAAAGTCAGGTTCTTCTAGCTCACTTCAAGGTGTGGTTCCTCTAGCCTGCTCCAACATCACTACAGGACACAGAAGTGATATAACAGATGGTGGGAGTAACCACAGAGCGTGGTGGGGAGATTCAGGCATCTGACACACCTGGAAGTGTCAGAAGTGAAGATACTTCAGGCAGCACAAGCCCTAGGCTCTGCAGCAAATCAAAGACCTTGGACCAGGTAGATACAAAATACCTTCCTTTCCAAGGGTCTTTTCTTTTAATTTTTTTCAGTGATGGGGTTAATTTAAAGCAGGGTGGATAAAAATCAATGATTTTTTAAAAAAAATTAAAAAAAAAAATATCAGATTTTTTTTATTTAAATCTGATTTTTTTGTAATAAAATGCTTTTTGAGGAAAATATAATACCATCCAAAGGTTATTCCATCATGAAATAAAGATTAGTTTTTTAATGTAGAATAAGGCTGTATATGTTTAATTTTTTGGTAAATAAATTCCATGAATCCATTCACAATGTCATGAGGTTTCTGTAAGATTATTGGGCAGTTTCTCTGCCTACAAGATATTATCACAGATGATTGGTTTACTTTTGCAGTTCTCAAAACTGAATTTGACTCAGCAGAGATCACATGCCTCTTCTTCACAGCAAAAATGTTATAACATGAACAGAGTTAAGAAAAAGACCTTCATCCTAACTTCTACAAACCTATGAATACAGAATCAACCCCTTCACTGCTAAGTTTCAAGAAGTTCAGTGAATAGAATAGAAACAATATTTTTCTGATTGTTTGGAGTGGAATAGATCTGCACAAGAAAGTGAAACTAAGGCTACGTTCACACCAGTGTTGTGTGCAGGCGGCAGAGAGGCGTTTGGGAAGCGTTTTTACCGCTTCCCAAACGCCTCTGCCAATTTTGCACATTACAGCACATGGTGCTGTTCTAACGGGAGCGTTTGCATCGCGGCAAAACGGACGCCTCTGGTCGAGTCAGGAGGCTTTGAAGCCTCCTATTCTCGTCTATGGTGCCGCAAATGCCTTGCACGCGGTTGCGGGGCGTTTGCGGAGCGGTAACACCACTCAAACTGCATTATAGGCGTCTGTGGGGCATTATTAACGCTTGGCAAACGCCTAGCAACCGCCGCTAAACCGCGCATGCGGCGTTTGCCGAGCGTTAAAAAACGCTCGGCAAACGCCGGACCAACGCTTGCCAAATGCTATAGGGGCGTTTGGCAAGCATTGGTAAAACAGTCAAGTGTGAACGAGCCCTAAGTGTGAGGAGGAAGGGGCTGACAGTCTAAGTTTCTTAAAATATATATATTTTGTTTAGCCAAATTAGTTACCAAACATGGATGTTTAAGCAAATCACATATGCTGGAATGTTATTGTTTCAGTTGAATAAATCTATTTAAATTGTTATTATTAAGGGAATGATTATTTTTCTCCTTCCTAAGCACAACAGAAAAGTTGTCCAAATATGAATGATTAACCTATTAAACTGGGGATAAAAAAACTAATATGAAAAGTTGTTATTCTAAAAATCTTCATCTACTTGTATATTAAAGTTATACCAGCAAGAATTAGTCTTTATGTAGAAAACTAGGATTTAAATCAAGCCTTACTGATTAGTGATTTAAATTGTGATTTAAATTGTGATTTAAAGTACCCTACGCAGTGCAGGGAAATTGTAGATTTTCACCTACCACGTACATACAGACAGAACTACTCACAAGGAGCAAAAAGGACTGCACTCCTGTCCTGTGCGGTGGGCTCTGCTCCATACACATGACCAGCATCCATATCCGTTGTACCATCAGAGAGAATAGTGATTCTGCTAATCAACATCTTCATAGCAGATTACAGGATGGCACATGGCTGCGGTTAGGAAATAGGTGAATGGCTGTAACATGTAGAGGAATCGGTCTGAGCGGCACTGTAACAACAAGCCATAATGATACCTTGTGTTTATCCAGTGCCTTTCAATTAGCATGCATGGTAGGCTCTCTAAGGCAGCGAGACGGAAAGGATGGTATTAACTTACCAACCTGTAATTGGGTAATAAGAAGGCCTAGGGAAGATTAATAGATTTTATCAAGATCACACAGAGCGTGGTCTGTTTTGGAACGACACCAAGCCAGAACCTCTTGTCCTTTCAATGTGTATTTCAGATTGCCAAAGGGTATAACAAACACTGAGCAATCTCAGGGTACCCATAGCAAGAATATTAGCAGCACATCCATCAAATGTTGCATTCATTCTATTTGACATTTTTGATCATACTGTATATTGAAAGTCATTTTCTTCAAAGGGCCAAAGACAAGTTCTGTTTTCTCCAATTCAATCCGAATGACTAACTCCATCTGGGCTACATGGAGACACTACACATCTGAATCGATCACGGCCTCTTCTAGTTTAGACATTGCCTTACTAGAATTAGCAGATCCCACTTTTCGACAGCTTGTTCAGGTGAACCAACAATCTTTACTTACTATTCCGTATCTTGTTTTCATGTTGCAGCTTTTTATTATGGTTTTTTTTCCAGCCTGTGAATCAGTTGTGGCTGATGTGTCTTAAATTTTCAACTGGCCTTGCGCCCCCCTTTATTTTTTTAGTTCTTCTCTATGTTGCCAAGTCTTGTTAATGTCTGTATTTTTCATTATCCTCGGTTCACACTATTACGGGCCATGGAGCCCGCATTTACTTGGGCACAGCAGCCCATTCATGTGAAACATTTTCGAACAGAAAAGATGCATGCACATTTTTGAAAATGCAGCGGCAGGAAACCGCATGGTGCCATTCAAAATAAACACCAGCCCCACGCGTCTCATAAGGGGAGCGAGATTTGGCTGTGGGTACTTGCAGGTGCAGGAACAGATGTGATTCCCACCCTGCATAGTGTGAACCGAGGGTTAGACTGGTTCAGTGTATAGTTCCACCCATGCTACAGATTGGGTATTTCTCAGCTCCGGCCTGGTTGCCACTCATCTGGCGGCTTGTTGGGATGCAGAGGAAACATGCACTGACATCACCAGAGATGCCAGCCGGGCCACACTGGCAATGCTTGGAAGGCTGAAACATTCCTCAATCTTCTTTAGGCCGCTTATTTATTTTATATGAGTCTACAAGAACCAGCAGGCTTATGTTTGCACTGACTATATCAATATTGTTGTTTCCCCCATCCTTGTTATTATATATCTTGTTAGGTTAACCTGCTGCTTAACTATTTTTTTTGTACTTTGTTTCTTGAATGTGCCCTTGTTTTTTAAACAACAAACATGTCACACTTCCCTTCTCTGTGCAGTGGTTTTGAATAGAGCAGCCCCAATCCTCCTCCTCCTGGATCCCCAGCCGGCGTTTCTGGCCCCTCCTTCCTGTTGAGTGCCCCCAGAGCAAGCAACATGTTATGGGGGCCCCCAAGCAGGCTCCCTCCCAAAACACAGCTCTGTGTGTAAATGGACACATAGAGCCCCGCCCTCTCTCTCCTTACTGGCTGCGATTGACAGCAGTGGGTCCCAATGGCTCCTGCTGCTGTCTCAGCCAGTGAGGAGGAAGAGTCCCCAAGGAACCAAAGCGCTCGTGCACACCGCTGCATCAAGGTGGGGCTCAGGTAAGTATGTGAAGACTTTAAAGAGACCTGGTCAAAGGTCAAGGTGACAGTACCCTTTGGAAATACAGTCCACCTTCCTGATTATGTTTCATGTACATCCATATTTAGGGTTTAACATTATAGCATTAATAAACCCATAACCAAAAATGTAATGTATTGCAGCTTACCAATAATTAGTTGTTATGACTGCATTAGTTTTCTTTTTTAGGTTTTTCTCCCCTGTTTTCACCTGGTGATCTGGCCAGTAACAAACCACCTGTGCTAGAGTGCCCCTACTCTGGATGAAGGAGCAAAGGGGGTACCCTTGGACAGCAGACGTATTAGTTAGAGGGGCGGCACAGAGGGGAATGTTAGACTAGCAGATTTAAATACACTAACAAATTGAAATCAAACTCCAGCTCACACTGTATAAACAATTACAGCAAACTTCTTTTTTCCTTTTATTATAAAGGTTTTACATGAATTAACAAAAGCTGATTATAAGCACCCCTGCCAGTGTTGAATGGTTCGTCTCATCCCCAACTCATAGATTTGCAAGAGAGCTTGTTCTTTAGAAAGACAACACTTACTGGCCAGATCACCAGATGAAAATAGAAGAAAGCCTAAAAAAGAAAACTAACGTAGCCATTGCATCTAATTGGTAAGCTGAAATATAATAAATGTTTTCTTTTGGGTTTAAATACCGCTTTAAACACTGTCACATTTGTATGATGTTAGGATAATCATGAATCATTGGAACCTGCGTTTTGCCATTCATATTCATATACAATTCCTAATCTTTTTTTTTTTTTTTCAAGAATATATAATATTTTTTTTATGGGAAATAAGGTAACCTAATTTTTTTTCACAGAAGGGATGCAGTTTTAATAAAATGAAATTGGAGATATAATATATGAAAGGTTCTTGTTCGACAGAACACAATAAAATATAAAGAATGGTAATTGTACAGTAAATTGTATGAATACAGGAGCAATGCCTTTGTGGCTTCTCAGTTACATGACAGAAACATCATTCACATAAAGCAGAACCCGGAGTATATGCCGTGTACAGTCTAGGCTGCCTCTAGGAATGCTGAAGCCTTACATAACGCCAAGCAAAGCAGTACAGAGAACGATCCCCTACCGTTTACTATACGCAAGGAAACACAAGACAGAAATGTCCGCCTCTCTCAGCCCGAACATCAGTCACCACGCACAGCACACACAGGGCTCTCTGTACGCTGGGAATATTTTTGTAGGAGAGATTCACAGATTATTAATCCCCCGGGGAGGAAATAAAACAACGCTGGGTTTTTGTCCTCTGACACCAAGGTCAAGCAGACAGCAGCTGAGTACGACTACTGGCATCAGGCACAGACACAGCAGTGAGAGGATGATGATGTTCAGTAGCAGCAGAGGTGAAAGGTCAAGAAGAAATGAATGAATGGAAGTTCAATTGCGAAAAGTAGATAAAATCAGGAGAATGCAACCGATCTCAAGGTCATTGCTTTGCTTAAAAGTGGGACCATCATATTTTTCATGTTTTAAAAGAGAAGTGTAAAAATATCAGCCTAATGTAAACAAAACTATAAGTGTTTGTGTTCGTATAGATCTGGTTTCGGTGTATTTTGTAGTTATTTATGTAAATGGAGGAAGCCATATTTCTGTCATTTGTACCTTGCAGATTCGTTTCTATCACTCTAGTCCAGTGGTGGGCAACCTTTTTTTTCAACTGAGCCAAATCTCGCCAAAACCACGATTGAAATTTATTTTGAGAGCCACATTTTTAAAACTGAAAATACATCTCCCATATAGTAATTCATCCCCCATATAGTAATTCATCCCCCATATAGCAATTCATCCCCCATATAGCAATTCATCCCCCATATAGTAATTCATCCCCCATATAGCAATTCATCCCCCATATAGCAATTCATCCCCCATATAGTAATTCATCCCCCATATAGTAATTCATCCCCCATATAGCAATTCATCCCCCATATAGCAATTCATCCCCCATATAGCAATTCATCCCCCATATAGCAATTCATCCCCCATAGTAATTCATCCCCCATATAGTAATTCATCCCCCATATAGCAATTCATCCCCCATATAGCAATTCATCCCCCATATAGCAATTCATCCCCCATATAGCAATTCATCCCCCATATAGTAATTCATCCCCCATATAGCAATTCATCCCCCATATAGCAATTCATCCCCCATAGTAATTCATCCCCCATATAGTAATTCATCCCCCATATAGTAATTCATCCCCCATATAGCAATTCATCCCCCATATAGCAATTCATCCCCCATAGCAATTCATCCCCCATATAGCAATTCATCCCCCATATAGTAATTCATCCCCCATAGTAATTCATCCCCCATATAGTAATTCATCCCCCATATAGTAATTCATCCCCCATATAGTAATTCATCCCCCATATAGTAAGTCCCCCCCATATAGTAAGTCCCCCCCCATATAGTAAGTCCCCCCCCATATAGTAAGTCCCCCCCATATAGTAAGTCCCCCCCCATGTAGTAAGTTCCCCATATAGTAAGTCCCCCATATAGTAAGTCCCCCCCATATAGTAAGTCCCCCCCATATAGTAAGTCCCCCCCATATAGTAAGTCCCCCCCATATAGTAAGTCCCCCCCATATAGTAAGTCCCCCCCATATAGTAAGTCCCCCCCCATATAGTAATTCATCCCCCATATAGTAAGTCCCCCCTGTGTCAATTCACTTACCTTTGCTCCGCGCGTTCCTCTCGCCGTGTTTCCCGCGCCGTTCTGGTCTTCAGGGCGGACTGTGAGAGGAGAGGAGTTCGTCACGCTGCCCCGCCTACATCCTGACAGCTGCAGAGTCCTGACTTTTGGGGCGGCCGCCCGAGAGGAGGGAGGGGAGGGGAGGGGAGGTGAGGGGGCGGCCGCCCTGCACACGCCCGTCCGAGAGGAGGGAGGGGAGCGGGCGCCCGGCACACAGAAGAGCCGCATTTAAGCTTGTAAAGAGCCGCATGTGGCTCGCGAGCCGCGGCTTGCCGACCACTGCTCTAGTCTAATGCATTTCGTAAAGAGGTTCTAAAGCCTCAATATTTCTCTAACGCATTATTATACTTAACCCCTTGACGTAGATCGCATGCAAATAATTGCGTGCAATTAAAAAATACACATGTGGTGAGAGCGCACGCCCTGCACGCTCCCAGTACATTTGTCCACTACTCCCGGAAAGGTCCCAATCTCCCCTTTCGATTGCGACCTTTTCCGATCATGTGACCACCGTGACGGCGAATCACAGAGGTCACATAACCCTAAAACCCCGCACCGGCTTCTGAAACTCTTAAAGGGCCGGGAGGCGCCGGCGTCAAGAGGTTAACTGACCCCGATTGCGATCCAGTGCTTCGGCTTTCTTGGCTTTGTCCCTCCTCACTGAGCAGATCAATTGCAGTATGGGCCATTGGCTCCCGCACATGTTGATCAACTCCGGTGATGAGAAAGCGGGGTCAAATCAATGGCCACAGCAACGGGACTTGGGAATGAGCCTGCACGAGTGCCCACATGGAAATCAGCTTCCTACTGGGGGCACCAGCAAGAGAGGAGGAGCCAGGCGGGGACCCGAGAAGAGGAGGATCGGGGCCGCTCTGTGCAATTCTATTGCACAGGACAGATAAGTATAGACATGGTTGTTGTTTCTGTGGTTGTTTTTTCCTTTACAACTTAAACTTCCACTTTATGGTTTAATGGCTCCTGCTCCTGTCTCAGCCAATGAGGAGAGAGAGTCCCGGGATAGCCAGGACTCCAGTGCACATAGCTGGATTGAGTGGGGGCTTAGGTGAGTATTAGGGAGGGCAGAGATGTTTTTTTACCTTCATGCATAGAACGCATGAGGGTAAAAAACCTTGAACCTTTACAACTACTTTAAGGTGAGTAGACACCGAAGAAACTGAGGCACAAGGAACTTTCCCTGCTGATGTCTTCTTCTGAAACCTGAGTCCCCCAATTCCCAGGATGCCCTAGTTCCTGGTAGTGCTAGCCTCGGCCCAGTCAATGTATGTTCCTGTTAGCCCATTACTATGACTGGAGGTTTTACTGGCCAATAGAAATAACTGGGAGGGGGGCATGGCCACAATTTGACACAAATAGGAAGTGTCAATACTTCATGCAATAACACAACTAATGAACAGGTGCCTGTATTCCATTGAAAGCTTACAGTTAAAATAAACAATTTAGGAGGTCATACCATAAGTATTTAAAAATACGGTTGATTTTGGACTGCATGGAGTTTATATACAGTGCATTCATAAAGTATTCAGATCCCCTTCATGGTTTCAATTTTGTTATGATGCAGCCTGATACTACAGTTGTTTAAAGTGGAGTTCAACCCAAAAAGGGAAGTTCCACTTTAAAGATTTGTCCCCCGCACCCCATTAAGGATTGGCACCTTTGGGGAGCGGGGGGGAGGGGGAATGTGTACCCGAATTTGAAAGGTACCCGCTCCCAGTTCCACTGCGATCGCCTAGGCGATCGGAAACAGAATTTGTCCTCCTACCCTCCCTCCCCAAAGTCTTGTGGGACACATGACAGGTTCCAGAAGACTACAGGATTCCATTCAGGAAGTGCAGCGCTTCTCGCACATGCGCAGTGGGCACCGATTGTGAAGCCGCAAGCTTTGACAGGCAGGTGCCCACACTAAAGATGCCGGCACCTGGAATACAAGACAGCCGATGAAATGGGCTGCGGGGGGGGACACCACGGGACCGTGGGACAGGTAAGTGGCTGTTTTTTAAAAGTCAGCAGCTACAGTTTTAGTAGCTGCAGTTTTTTTGGGTTTTTTTTTTACAGAGTGAGTTGAACTCTGCTTTAAGTTCATTTTTTTCTCATTCTTCACTCAGTACCCAATAATGACAAAGTGAACACACAATTTTAGAAATATTTGCAAATGTATGAAAAATTAAAAAAAAAAAAAAAAACTAAATATCACATTGGTATAATTATTCACACCCTTTGCAACAACACTTGAAATTTAGTTCAGGTGCCTCCCATTTCTCTTGATGGTTGTTGAGATGTTTCTACTCCTTGACTGGAATCCACCGGAGGTAAATTAAATTGATTGGACATGATCTGGAAAGGCACACACTTCTCAATAAAAGGCCTCACAACTGACAACGCATACAGATCAAAAGCCATGAGGTCAAAAAGGGACTGCCTGCAGAGTTCAGAGATAGGATTATTGCAAGGCACAGATTTGGGGAAGGCTGCAAAAAAAATTCATGCGACACTGAAGGTTCCCAAGAGCACAGTGGCCTCCATAGCTTTCAAATGGAAGCAATTTGGCACAACTAGGACACTTCCAAGAGCTGGTCACCTGACCAAAGCAGCCATCGGGGTAGAAGGGCCCAAGTAAGAGAGGAGACCAAGAACCCGATGGTCACTCTGACTGAACTCCAGAGATCCCGAGTGGAAATGGGACAAAGTTTCAGAAAGACAACCATCCCTGCAGCCCTCCACTGATCTTGGATTTATGGCAGAGTGGCTTGACGGAAGCACCTCATCAGAGCAAAACACATGAAAGCACACTGGGGATATGCAAAAAAAAACACCTAAAAAGGACTCTCAGACTGAGGAAGAAGATTCTCTGGTCTGATAAAACCAAGATTGAATTGTTTTGCCTCAATTCTAAGTGTTATGTCTGGAGGAGACCAGACACTACTCATCACCTGTCCAATATCATCCCAACAATGAAGCATGGTGGTGGCAGCATCATGCTGTGGGGGTGTTTTTCAGCAGCAGGGACTAGGAGACTGGTCAGGGTTGAAGGAAAGCTGAATGGAGCAAAATAAAGAGATATCCTCAATGAAAACCTGTTCCACAGCGTTCAGGACCTCTGACTGAGCCAAAGGTTCACTTTCCAACATGACAACAATCCAAAGCACACAGCCAAGACAACAGAGGAGTGGATAAGGGACAACTCTGTGCATGTCTTAGAGTGGCCCAGTCAGAGTCCTGACTTGAACCCTATTGGACATCTCTGGAGAGACCGAAAAATGGCTGTCCACCGATGGTCCCTATCCAGCCTGACTTAGCTTGAGAGGATTTGCAAAGAGGAATGGCAGAACATCCCCCAATCCAGGTGTGCAAAGCATGTCAAAAAAGACTTGAGGCTGTAATTGTTGCCAAAGGTGCTTCAACAAAGTACTGAGTAAAGGGTCTGAATACTTAAAGCGGAACTACACTGTATCTGAGCAACGTAAATCAAAAGTGCTATTTTATTCACTTTTAATATTTAAAGCAAACTCCCCCATCCATCCATGCCTCCATCCTTTATTTTGCTGAGAAATCACTAAGAACACCCCCACCCCCCCCGGCATTTCTGGCAGTAAACATCTTGAGTAAGGGCATATGATTAATGTAGCATTTACTTCCTGGAATCCATCTGCCCTTAGCTCAGGAACTGGCTGAGCTGAGAACTATTCCTCCCCTCCTGAAGACTCCTGGGATATATGACACCATTTGACTAGGCATAGAAACTAGGAAGTAAAGAAATGTTAAAAAAAAAAAAAAACAGTTTAAAACAATTAGGCTACATTCACACTAGCGTTGTGTGCAGGCGTCAGAGAGGCATTTGGGAAGCGTTTTTACCACTTCCCAAACGCCTCTGCCAATTCTGCACATTACAGCACACGGTTCTGTTCTAACGGGAGCGTTTACGTCGCGTCAAAACGGACGCCTCTGGTCGAGTCAGGAGGCGTTGAAGCCTCCTATTCTAGTCTATGGTGCCGCTCCGCAAGCGCTGGCCGGCGTTTGCGGTGCGGTTGCGGAGCGGTAACACCATTCAAACTGCATTATAGGCGTTTGTGGGGCGTTTTTTAACGCTCGGCAAATGCCTAACAACCGCGCATGCGGCGTTTGCGGAGTGTTAAAAAACGCTCTGCAAACGCCGGACCAACGCTTGCCAAAAGCTATAGGGGCGTTTGGCAAGCGTTGGTAAAACAGCCAAGTGTGAACGAGCCCTTAATTATGATATACTTTCCTATCTATTTACTAATGCTAGCAGCATAAAGATTAAAAATAGTCACTATTTATTATCAGAGTGAAGTTCCGCTTTAGGTACATGTGAACACTGAAAGGTTTCTTCACAGTGAGAGCTGTGAAAATGTGGAATAGACTCCCTCAAGAGTTGGTTCTGGCCAGCTCAGTGGATTGCTTTAAACAAGTCCTGGATTCTTTCTTAGATACACAGAATATAACTGGATATAACATTTATAGGTAAAGTTGATCCAGGGAATATCCGATTGCCTCTCGGGGAGGTGGGGGGGGTTACGGAAGGAATTTTTTTCCCTGCAGGAGCAAATTGAATCATGCTTTGCTGGGTTTTTTGCCTTCCTCTGGATCACCTGTGGGTATAGGATTAGAACTTTTGTTTTTTAAAATGCTTGAACTGGATGGACGTTTGTCTTTTTTCAGCAAGACTAACTATGTAACTACGACATTTCAGTTTTTTCTTTTTAATAAATTCAAAAACATTTCTAAAATTCTGTTTTCACTTTGTCATTATGGGGTACCGAGTGTCGATTAAAGAGAACAAAAAATTAATTTAAACAACTGTAGTATCAGGCGGCAACATAACAAAACTGAAAAAATAAAGTATTCAGACCCCATTTACTATTTGCCTGTATGAAAAGTTAATTATCAGTCACAATAGGGAAGTTCTTTGAAAACTCGCATCTTACAAGTATGTGCGGCAAAGATCTACTAATCAGCCACTCCCACCAAAAATGATTCCAAGTAAAGTTACCAACCCTGCCCACCAACCTAAACGATTAGGAGGCCTTCCTTTGCTTGTGGGGTCTTTTATTTACTGCCCATAACAGGAAACACAAGAGAAGAAATGACTTGGCATCAATGTGGAAACAGCATTGCTGGGGACTCCACCAGGATCTCAACAATGTAATAAAAAGAGTTTTAATGAACAAATCTATCCTCCCATAGCTACTGGTTCTGTGTGGACTGCACAACAAAAAACAGCACACCTAAATCCAGCACAATGGCAATAGCCGGGGTCCCCCCCATCGCATATTTCTCCTGCAGCATCCCGACGCACACAGTAAAATCTTTACATATTGCAAAAAAAAAAATAGCTCAACCCAACAATCCACCATTCTGCCTATATAAACAGAAATTGACTTCAGGTTAGTGCCAACCATTCCCCATTGATTGCAGGGCTGGATGACCCTTGGACTATCACTACTTGAAGTGACCCTCAACTCAAAAATCAAACATTTAATTATTCCATCTCCATGCTATAAATAGATGTTAACAAAAACACACAAAACTTTTGACTTTTTTCTCTGATCAAGAAAATTCTACCTATCCTTTATGTATCACATGACCGGTGCCAAGGTATCTTGGGGAACTGATGCATTGGTAACAACCAGCACTATGTGATCTTACTTACACATGACCAATGCCAGACAATGGAGGGATGCAGACGGCAGGCTGGTCCACTTTAAAGTGATACTAAACACACATGGTTTCATTTACATTACCCCTTCTCTTTCTGTATATGGATGATGGCACTGTATATATTTTAATAAAATCATCTAAGTACCTTGTTTCCTAATCAATATCCAGTTGTCACATGACCCAACTTTTTCCCAACCTGTCTGCAGGAACATGTAAGCAGGAGGCGCTTCTACTCCTCTGCTGCTGTTCACATGTTCAAAGAAAAAAAATTAAATGAATAAACTGCTTTAAAATTGTCATACAAATATATATTTGAGAACAATTCTTTATTATTTTTTGGCAATAACATGGTGTGGGTGGATTTCTGCCAGTCATAGGCTGTGTCACACCCCACTAGCCTGTCTCTTAGAATTACAAGGGGGTGAAGCCTCCATCAACCAAAATGTAATCTCCAACCCCACCATTGTGGTTAGCTGGTTAGTGGGTATAGAGGAGGATGGAGGGAGTAAGCTGTCAGGTACCACTATGTATACGCCCACATATGTGCCTCTATAGTCACATAGGCTCCTCGGATGTGATAGGGAGGAAAAACTCACTGAAAACTGAGCATGTGCATAAGCTGCCAGCACTGCTCTGCAAAAACTAAAACTGCACTGGGGACATGGACAGAAGGAGGAGATAGAGGACGGCAGGATCAACCAGGTTTTTGGCAGAATACAGAAAATTAATCCCATACTGAGTATGAACAGCATTTGATAGTTTTTTATGTTGTGGGTTTAGTGACGAGAGAACCACCTCCCACCCGCCATATAAGGAAATAACGGGCGCAAGGCGGTTCTCTCGTTCTGGAAAGATGTCATATGCTGTATTCACATTCTAACCATGCATGCGTGGCTCCGGGAGCACGAAGCGCGCCGAGCGGCGGTGCGTTGTGTCCCTCGGACACAGCGGATCACCGATCAACGGAAAGAGCCGACGATTTCGGCTCGGTCATGTGATCAGCTGTGTCCAATCACAGCTGATCTCATGTAAATAGGGAAATGCCGGTTATCGGCATTTCTCTCCTCACGATCTGTCACGCTGACGGCTCGTGAGGAGAGGAGAGCCGGCAATCGGCATTCTTTGGAGGGGACATGTACACTGATCATCAGGGCACTGATGATCAGTGTGTCCTGATGATCAGTGTAGCCCCAGCAGTGCCACCTGTCAGTGTCCATCAATGCCAGCTGTCAGTGCTCATCAGTGCCACCTGCCAGTGCCCATCAGTGCCACAACAATGCCACATATCAGTGCTCATCTGAGCTGCCTTTCAGTGTCACCTATCAGTGCCAGTCAGTGCCACCTATTAGTGCTGCCAATCAGTGCCGCCTATCAGTACCAGTCAGTGCCAACTATCAGTACCAGTCAGTGCCAACTATCAGTACCAGTCAGTGCCAACTATCAGTACCAGTCAGTGCCAACTATCAGTACCAGTCAGTGCCAACTATTAGTACCAGTCAGTGCCAACTATTAGTACCAGTCAGTGCCAACTATCAGTACCAGTCAGTGCCAACTATTAGTACCAGTCAGTGCCAACTATCAGTACCAGTCAGTGCCAACTATTAGTACCAGTCAGTGCCAACTATCAGTACCAGTCAGTGCCAACTATCAGTGCCACCTATCAGTGATGCCTGTCAATGCCCATCAGTGCCACCTACCAGTGCCTCATCAGTGCCACCAATCAGTGCTCATCACTGCAGCCTCATTAGCGCATATCAGTGAAGGCGAAAAATCACTTTACAAAATTTTAAAACAAAAACTAAGAAAAAACGTTTTTTTCAAAATTTTCAGTTGTTTTTTGTTTGCTAAGCAAAAAATGAAAAACCCAGAGGTGATTAAAAACCACCAAAAGAAAGCTGTCTGTTTAAAAAAAATGATCAAAATTTCATATGGGTACAGTGTTGCATGACCGAGCAATTGTCATTCAAAGTGTGACAGCGCTGAAAGCTGAAAATTGGTCTGGACAGGAAGGGGGTGAAAGTGCCCGATAGGCAGGAAGGGGGTGAAAGTGCCCGGTAGGCGAGGGGTTAAACAGAATCTGGAAGCAGGAAACCAATATGTCTTAGACAATGAAGTAGACACCAAATGTAAACCATTTCTACTACTGTGAACATAATTATATACTGTACATACAATTATTCCTAAAGCACACACATCATGGTGCAGGGTACAGCTCATGCATAGATCCGAAGCAAAATGGGAGTTTTCCTGAAAGTGAAAATTTAGTCAGAAAATTAGGTTCTCACAGATCACTTCAGGATGAACCCCTTTGCAGGAATTGCTATGTAAAACATTACAAATAATTGCCTATACTCTTTAAAATCCAGTAATGCACTGTTTACCCCTGCTCTGCACATGCTTATCACTCTCTATTTGAAGGTGCTGTACTGAAATCTAGAGGCCGATCTACTGACAGCCTAAAGATTTACTGCTGCTCAGGGGCCCTGGGCTTAAGCAAAATGCCAGCATGCAGCTAGAAGAAACAGAAGCAATGGTGAAGGCAATTTACAGCGCACACTCATTTTGGTAGCGTCATTATTAATGTGGAATGTATGATCCTTGCTAAAGAACATTATTTTTATCACGTTGTTATGGGGAAAGATGTGTTTTAAAGGGCCCATTTACATTTGTGCACTGCGTTATATCACAGGTTCACATCTGTTGCATTATAGCAATGGTCTCCAAACTGCGGCCATTCTCTTGTTTTTATCTGGCTTTTGAGGCATTATACTCCCCACTGTCAGCAACAGTGGGGCAGAGTTCTTGGTACTGGAACTGATAATGGGGCACTATTCTTCCAACTGATACCAAAGCTGGGGCACTAATCCTTCCACTGACACCAAAGATGGGGTACTATTCCTCCAACTGACACCAAAGCTGGGGCACTAATCCTTCCACTGACACCAAAGCTGGGGCACTAATCCTCCAACTGACACCAAAGCTGGGGCACTAATCCTCCAACTGACACCAAAGCTGGGGCACTAATCCTACCACTGACACCAAAGCTGGGGCACTAATCCTACCACTGACACCAAAGATGGGGCACTATTCCTCCCACTGACACCAAAGATGGGGCACTATTCCTCCCACTGACACCAATGATGGGGCACTATTCCTCCCACTGACACCAAAGATGGGGCACTATTCCTCCCACTGACACCAAAGATGGGGCACTATTCCTTCCACTGATACCAATGATGGGGCACTATTCCTCCCACTGACACCAAAGATGGGGCACTATTCCTCCCACTGACACTAAAGATGGGGCACTATTCCTCCCACTGACACCAAAGATGGGGCACTAATCTTCCAACTGGCACCAAAGATGGGGTTCTATTCCTCCCACTGACACCAAAATGGGACACTATTCCTCCCACTGACACCAAAGATTGGGCACTATTCCTCCCACTGACACCAAAGATTAGGCACTATTCCTCCCACTGACACCAACGTTTAGGCACTATTCCTCCCACTGACACCAAAGATGGGGCACTATTCCTTCCACTGATACCAATGATGGGGCACTATTCCTCCCACTGACACCAAAGATGGGGCACTATTCCTCCCACTGACACTAAAGATGGGGCACTATTCCTCCCACTGACACCAAAGATGGGGCACTAATCTTCCAACTGGCACCAAAGATGGGGTTCTATTCCTCCCACTGACACCAAAATGGGACACTATTCCTCCCACTGACACTAAAGATTGGGCACTATTCCTCCCACTGACACCAAAGATTAGGCACTATTCCTCCCACTGACACCAACGTTTAGGCACTATTCCTCCCACTGACACCAACGTTTAAGCACTATTCCTCCAACTGACACCAAAGTCGGGGCACTATTCCTACCACTGACACCAAAGTCGGGGCACTATTCCTACCACTGACACCAAAGTCGGGGCACTATTCCTACCACTGACACCAAAGTCAGGGCACTATTCCTACCACTGACACCAAAGTCGGGGCACTATTCCTACTACTGACACCAAAGTCAGGGCACTATTCCTACCACTGACACTAAAGTCGGGGCACTATTCCTCCCACTGACACTGAAGACGGGGCACTATTCCTCCCACTGACACCGAAGATGGGGCACTATTCCTCCCACTGACACCAAAGTCGGGGCACTATTCCTCCCACTGACACAGAAGACGGGGCACTATACCTACCACTGACACCAAAGATGGGGCACTATTCCTCCCACTGACACCAAAGACAGGGTACTATTTGTCCCACTGACACCAAAGACGGGGTACTAGTCCTCCCACTGACACCTGGACATTTTTTACTCCCCCTTACCACATTCTGGCCCCCCTAAAGTTTGAAGGACAGTAAACCAGCCCTTTGTTTAGAAGGTTTGGAGATCCCTGCATTAAAGTATAACTAAACAGTTTTTCTTTACACTTTTGATAGGGTGGAGAGGGGTGTCAGATTTTTATTGCTGTCTGCGCCCCCATTAGGGAGATTTGCCATATTTGTACTGTTTACCATTATCATGGAAAGTAAAAGCCCAAATAGTAGGCTGACACCAGAACAGGAATAAAGAGTAAATCGTCCAATGGGAATGGTGCTGGATCACTTTGCTTTGGTGGGATTTCCTCTCACTTCTTGGTTTGGCTATAGGGCGGGAATGAGACACAGATGGCAACAAAAAAAAATACTGAGAGGGGTTATACCCTCCCGTACTCTATTCAAAATGGACAAATACGAATGCCTATAGTTCTACTTGACGGCAATCCACTGAATTGCATGGATTTCCAAAACCAATGAGTTGCAACATGTGTGCTCTGCCTTAGTATGTTGGGGGGCTATTCAATGGCAGCTCAGTGCGTCAACACTTGCCAAGTGCGTTGCTGCATGCTGAGCTAAGGCACTAAGTCAGTTCTTGCACATTTAGACATGACACCCCCCCCCCCCCTGACCTTCTCTGTGACTGGACAGAGATCATGAGCACTGCATTATGAAGCACAGGGACAGCGTGCATCTCTGTACTATTCACAGATGTACCGGGATTTTTGAAAGGCCCGCAGCAGGGATCAGACCAGTGGGTGATGGTAGTATGATCTTTTCATAACAGGTGTACTTTAAAGTGCCTTCTAGATGGAACTAACTGGTTCCTGAACTCTGTTGTCATTGGTTACCACTGGTATAGAAAGCAGGCAAAAGGAGGAACTCAACAGAACTGGAGAGATAAAAAAAATGGGAGGCCGGGGTGTGGTGGGTACGGTGTAACAGTAAGCAAAGAGACCGCAGAGTGCCCAGGAGTGACATGGTACATTGTACATACAAAGCTCTTCTCCACATGCCTGCACAACACATGGCTACTGCCAGGAGCAAAACCACAGCCATTCCCCATATCAACCGATCTGCCAGGAGCAAAACCACAGCCATTCCCCATATCAACCGATCTGCCAGACACGTCGCCCAAGCCACTGCCATACCAATCTACCAGACACGTCGCCCAAGCCACTGCCATACCAATCTACCAGACACATCGGCCAACCCACTGCCATACCAATCTACCGGACACATCGGCCAACCCACTGCCGTACCAATCTACCGGACACATCGCCCAACCCACTGCCATACCAATCTACCGGACACATCGCCCAACCCACTGCCATACCAATCTACCGGGCACATCGGCCAACCCACTGCCATACCAATCTACCGGACACATCGGCCAACCCACTGCCATACCAATCTACCGAACACATCGGCCAACCCACTGCCATACCAATCTGCCGGACACATCGGCCAACCCACTGCCATACCAATCTGCCGGACACATCGGCCAACCCACTGCCATACCAATCTACCGGACACATCGCCCAACCCACTGCCATACCAATCTACCAGACACATCGCCCAACCTACTGCCGTACCAATCTGCCAGACACATCACCCAACCCACTACCATACCAATCTACTGGAAACATCGCCCAACCCACTGCCATACCAATCTACTGGACACATCGCCCAACCCACTGCCATACCAATCTACTGGACACATCGCCCAACCCACTGCCATACCAATCTACCGGACACATCGCCCAACCCACTGCCATAGCAATCTACCGGACACATCGCCCAACCTACTGCCATACCAATCTACTGGACACATCGCCCAACCCACTGCCATACCAATCTACTGGACACATCGCCCAACCCACTGCCGTACCAGTCTACTGGAAACATCGCCCAACCCACTGCCATACCAATCTACTGGAAACATCGCCCAACCCACTGCCGTACCAGTCTACTGGACACATCGCCCAACCCACTGCCATACCAATCTACTGGACATATCCACTGAACTCCTGCCCATAGCAACCCATCCACTTCCCCTAAAAACAGATCTACTGGACATGGCAACCAATCCACTGCTCATACCAACCAATCAGCTGTTTTTGCATCTGAAAGATGAACCTGGCTGCTTGCTACAGACCTGGTTCTGCTCATGACACACTGCCGTGCCGCACAGGTGAATGATGTGTGGAGTGCGCCCTCAGGGCCAGCAATACTGACACAGAAGATGATGGAACTGTCACTGAATGTCAGAACTGAAAGTGCAAAGAGCCATGGTGGAAGTAATGATGGAGTATGCTGGTATGTATGGGGGGGCAGGGACATAGCAGCCTGGGTATAAAAGATAAAGGGGGGGGCACTGATATGACAGGTTATATATATGGGGGGGGGCAGCACTGATATAAAAAGATATGCATGAGTGGGTAGCTGATATGACAGGATATGTATGTGTGTGGTGGGGGGGGAGAGACCGATATGAAAGGATATGGGGGGGGGGGGGGGAGACCGATACGACAAGATATGTAGGGGCGGGGGGAGGACACTGATATGACAGGATATGTATGGGGGGGCACTGTTATGGCAGGAAATGTATGGGGAGGGGGGACACTGATATGACAGGAAGAGGGGGGGGGGGGACACTGATGACAGGATATGTATGGGGGGGGGCAATGATATGACAGGATATGTATGGGGGGGGCAATGATATGACAGGATATGTATGGGGGGGCAATGATATGACAGGATATGTATGGGGGGGCAATGATATGACAGGATATGTATGGGGGGGGCACTGATAAGACAGGATATGTATGGGGGGGGCACTGATAAGACAGGATATGTATTGGGGGGGGAGACAGGATATGTATGGAGGGGGGGCACTGATATGACAGGATATGTATGGGGGGGCACTAATATGACAGGATATGTATGGGGGGCACTGATGACAGGATATGTATGGGGGGCACTGATATGACAGGATATGTATGGGGGGGGCACTGATATGACAGAATATGTATGGGGGGGGCACTGATATGACAGGATATGTATGGGGGGGGGCACTGAGATGACAGGATATGTATGGGGGGGCACTAATATGACAGGATATGTATGGGGGGCACTGATGACAGGATATGTATGGGGGGGGCACTGATATGACAGGATATGTATGGGGGGGGGGCAATGATATGACAGGATATGTATGGGGGGGGGCACTGATAAGACAGGATATGTATGGGGGGGGGGGAGACAGGATATGTATGGGGGGGGCACTGATATGACAGGATATGTATGGGGGGCACTAATATGACAGGATATGTATGGGGGGCACTGATATGACAGAATATGTATGGGGGGGGCACTGATATGACAGAATATGTATGGGGGGGCACTGATATGACAGAATATGTATGGGGGGGCACTGATATGACAGAATATGTATGGGGGGGGGCACTGATATGACAGAATATGTATGGGGGGGGCACTGATATGACAGGATATGTATGGGGGGGCACTGATATGACAGGATATGTATGGGGGGGGGGGGGGGCACTGAGATGACAGGATATGTATGGGGGGGGGGCACTGATATGACAGGATATGTATGGGGGGGCACTGATATGACAGGATATGTATGATGAGGGGCACTGATATGACTGGATATGTATGGGGGGGGGGGCACTGATATGACTGGATGTGTATGGGGGGGGCCACTGATATGACAAGATATGTATGGGGGGGGCACTGATTTGACAGGATATGTATGATGGGGGGCACTGATATTACAGGATATGTATGGGGGGGCACTGATTTGACTGGATATGTATGGAGGGGGGCACTAATATGACAAGATATGTATGGGGGGGCACTGATATGACAGGATATGTATGATGAGGGGCACTGATTTGACTGGATATGTATGGGGGGGGCACTGATTTGACTGGATATGTATGGGGGGGCACTGATTTGACTGGATATGTATGGGGGGGGACACTGGTAAGCGGTGTATAGGGGAGGGGGAGGAAGACCTCGGTGTATTATGGAATACTGTAGGCCCGGAGCTCGGTGACCCGGCCGGGTGTCTCTCTCACCTGACGGGCGGCGCTCCTCCTCCTCCTCGGGCCTACATTCACAGCTTCCTCCTCATTCACTCTCCCGGCTCTGACACACACACTGCAGCACCAGCAGCGACAGCGAGCACAGAGGGGTGTGTCTCTAAGCGCAGCACCGCCTCCTTCTCCTTTCACTTTGACACCCTCGGGGCAGAGATGGGAGAACCAACATGGCGGGAAAGTGACTTCCGGCCGCCATATTGCGATTGTCAGGCGAGGATATTGGTTGGCAGATTGGAGATATGTGGAGAAATGACTCACAGTGACGCTCAATGCACTGAGAGCTGCATTATGTACAATACTCGGAGATAGTGTTCTTCATGGTTAATAAACAGAACTATACAACCTCCAGTAACCCTTTCACTGTCTGAGCTGTTTTTGCTTTTTTTTTTACATGTCGACATTATCATTTTAGGCCTGAAGGTTAAATAAATCCCCGAAAACATGATCTATTCTGAAAACAGACGCCATAGAGAATAAAATACTTGGAGTTCTAATTTTTTCATGTCACACAATATTGGTGCAACGGCTTAGGAAAGGCAACATTTCAGTAAAAAATGCACTAAAGTTAATTTTGGGGCACATGAATTGAATAAATGACCCAATTGTGATGATAAAATATAAAAGATGAGGTTGCATCAAGTAAGTAGATACCCAACATGCCAAACCTTAAAATTGGAGACAAACTTCTGCACCTCATATGTTCTATAGGAGATGCTTGAAAAGCTCATAACAGGCTATCAGTTTAGCGTGATCTGTGGATACTAGGCCTAGAATTCGTGCTCTCACTGCGCTGGGTGTGAGGCGCTATGTAACATGTATTGCAAGCATCATTTTTGTGCGTAGGCGCCGCCAATGCATGCAGTTACGTTCCTACGGTCATGTATGTTGGGGCTCCAAATTTCGGGGGGGAGTTAAGTGCTTGGGTGTTAATTCAATGTTTTACTTTTTTTTTTTTTTTTAATTTAAACTTTTTTTCCATCACATGGGGACAAAAAGTCTGCTATGTAATGCATATTTTGGTGACGGGTCCTGTTTAACTGCTTCCCGTCTGCCCACAGCCTATATATGGCGGACGGGAAGCAGTGCTGGTGCTGGATCACATTACTGCTGTGTCCGGGTGATCACATGGTAAAATGCCATGTGATTGCTGTGTCCAATCACAGCAATCAAATAGTAATCTGAGAAGTGAAAGCAAACATTGGTTCTCTGTGCTCTTACATAGATATGCTGTGAGAGCGGAGAGGAGCCATGCTGCAGCCTGTGAGTGTGCATATACACTCACAGACTGCACTGCCAGCCACCCCACTGTCCCTGATCACTGCCCCATCGTAATGTAATAAACAATGCAGTCAGCCCTGTCACCTGTCCATAGTCCTCACAATAACACCAACACACACCATACCAATGTCCTGATCACCATCATACCAGTACTCTGATCACCGCCATACTCCATACTAGTGTCCTGATCACCGCCATACCAGCACTCTGATCATCGCCAAAGCCCATACCAGTGTGCTGATCACTGCCATGTGCCATACAAGCGTCCTGATCACCGCCATATGCAATACCAGTGTCCTGATCACCGCCATACCCCATACCAGCACTCTGATCACCGCCATATGCAATACCAGTGTCCTGATCACCACCCTACCAGCACTCTGATCACCGCCATACTCCATACCAGTGTCCTGATCACTGCCATGTGCCATACAAGCGCCCTGATCACCGCCATATGCCATACCAGTGTCCTGATCACTGCCACGTGCCATACCAGCATCCTGATCACTGCCATGTGCCATACAAGCGTCCTGATCACCGCCATATGCAATACCAGTGTCCTGATCACCGCCATACCCCATACCAGCACTCTGATCACCGCCATATGCAATACCAGTGTCCTGATCACCACCATACCAGCACTCTGATCACTGCCATATGCAATGCCAGTGTCCTGACCAATGTTATACACCATACCAGTGTCCTGAGCTCTGCCATGTGCTATACCAGCACCCTAATCACCTCCATATACCATACTAGCATCCTGATTACCACCATGCACCATACCAGAGCCCTGATCACCACCACATGTCATACAAGCATCCTGATCAGCACCATACTCCATACCAGCATCCTGATCACCGCCATACTCCATACAAGCATCCTGATTACCACCATACTTCATACCATCATCCTGATCACCGCCATACAACATACCAGTGTCCTGATCACCGCCATACACCATACCAGCATCCTGATCACCGCCATATGCCATACCAGTGTCCTGATCACTGCCATGTGCCATACCAGCACCCTGATCACTGCCATATACAAGCATCCTGATCACCGCCATATGCCATACCAGTGTCCTGATCACTGCCATGTGCCATACCAGCATCCTGATGACCACCATACACCATACCAGCATCCTGATCACTGCTATACACCATACCAGCATCCTGATCATCGCTATACTCCATACAAGCATCCTGATTACCACCATACTTCATACCAGCATCCTGATCAACGCCATACCCCATACTAGTGTCTTGATCACCACCATACCTCATACCAGCGTCCTGATCAGCACCATACGCCATACCAATGTTCTGATCACCACCATGTGCTACACCAGCATCCTGATCACTACCATACACCATACCAATGTCCTGATCACTGCCATACCAGTGCCTTGATCACTGCCATACCTGCAACCTGATCACTGCCATACACCATATCAGCATCCTGATCACCCCATATGGCATACCAGTGTCCTGATCACCACCATACTCCATACCAGCATCCTGATGACCTCCATACCCCATACCAGTGTTCTGATCACCCCATATGCCATACTAGCATCCTGATCACCATCATACCCTATACCAGCGTCCTGATGAACGCCATACTCCTTACCAGCATTCTGACCACCCCATATGTCATACCAGCGTCCTGATAACTGCCACACGTCATACCAGCATCCAGCATTTTAGGGTCTCAACTGATACATTTATAAATATAAATACTATAGTTTGTGGACTCTATAACTTTCACAGAGACTAAATAATATACACTGTTTTGGCTTTTTTTTTTTACACAAAAAAAATAGCAGAATACATTTTGGCCTAATTATGATTAATTAATTAGTTAATGTATTTATTAATTTATGAAGAATGTTTATTTGCAAAATATTTTAAAATACAAAACTAAGTAAAAATGTAAAAAAAGTTTTAAAAACTTTTGGTATTTTTTCATTTACAGTATCTCACAGAAGTGAGTCCACCCCTCACATTTTTGTAAATATTTTATTATATCTTTTCATGTGACAACACTGAAGAAATTACACTTTGCTACAATGTGACGCAGTCAGTGTACAGCTTGTATAACAGTGTAAATTTGCTGTCCCTTCAAAATAACTCAACACACCGCCATTAATGTCTAAACCGCTGGCAACAAAAGTGAGTACACCCCTAAGTGAAAATGTATATAATTAACAAGCATGGGCAATCTGACAATACGTGGGCAACAAACAGGCAACTGATATAGTACACAGGAACTTTTAACAATACGTGGATAACAAAAGGGCCACTGTTATCAAACATGGGCAATCTGATAATCCATGGGCAATCCTGACAATACACAGGCAACAAACCACAAACTGCCATAATTTGGGAGTTCTCCCAAACCCCGCCTCCCTATCCTTCTCCTCCTTCGAGGCCCACTGCGTCAGACTATTCTCCCCAACCCCCCTGAAGATTGCTGTGATATACCGGCCTCCTGGATCCATACCCCGCTTCCTGGATGACTTTTCCTCCTGGCTACCCTTCTTCCTCTCCTCTGAGCTACCCACCATCATTCTTGGGGATTTCAACCACCCTGTAAACCTCGACAACCCAGACACAGCCCGTCTCCTCCACTTAACCTCCTCTTTTGCACTTGCACAGTGCATACAATCCACCACCCACTCCGACGGTAATATCCTTGATCTTGTCTTCTCCAACCACTGCGCTCCCCACAACCTCACTAACACCCCCTTTCCTCTCTCTGACCACAACCTGATTACCTTCTCTATCTCCTCGTCCTCCAACGCCTACCCCTCCAAATGTCACACTACTACCAGCCGTAACCTCCGCAACCTTAACCCTGCCCCCCTCCACTCTGCAGCTGATCAACTCCATGACAGCATTCTCCCCCTGTCCTGCCCCGACTTGGCTATGACTGCCTTCAACAACACGCTGTCAACAGCCCTTGACTCACTAGCGCCTTTAACCACACGCAACATCAGACCCCGACCGCTCCAGCCCTGGCAGACTGATCACACCAAAACCCTCAAACGACACAGTCGTGCCCTGGAGCAACTATGGCGCAAAACACAATCCCAACAAGCCTTCACCCACTACAAATCTGCCTTCCCCACCTACACCTCCTTCCTCCACGCAGCCAAACAAGCCTACTTCCTGACCCTCATCAAGACCCTCTCCTCCAAGCCTCGCCGACTCTTCTCCACCTTCAACTCTCTACTCTCTCCACCCCCACCTCCACCCAGCACCTCACTCACCACCCTTGAGATTGCCAATCACTTCAAAAACAAGATTGACACAATTCGCAAGGACATTGCCGCAACTCACACGCCCTCTCAACCCGTCCCCTCTCACACAGCTACCCCCTCATCCCCCCTCCCCCTCGATATTACCCGCAGGGACTTCGTCACTGCTCAAACTCCCTCCAACCCCGTTCCCCCTCACTCAGCTACCCCCTCATCACCCCTCTCCCACGGCCCCACCACTGCTCTGACCTCCTCTTCCACCCCACCCTACATTCCTCATACTGAAGCTCCCCCAACACTCCACTCCTTTGACCTTACTACCATCGAGGAAGTCTCCAAGATCCTCTCTGATGCCCGCCTCACCACCTGCCCCCTCGACCCTATCCCCTCACAATTCCTACGACCTCCCTCCCCCTCCATCCTACGCTCCCTCACCCACATCTTTAATCTCTCCCTCTCCTCCGGCACTTTCCCCTCCCCACTGAAGCATGCACACATCACCCCCATACTTAAAAAGCCCTCCCTGGACCCCAATGACCCGAACAACCTCAGACCCATCTCCCTGCTCCCACTTACATCTAAACTCCTCGAGCGCCTCGTCTACACCCGCCTATGCTCTCACCTCAACGACAACAACCTCCTCGATCCCCTACAGTCTGGCTTCCGTCCCCTACACTCCACCGAAACCGCCTTACTCAAACTCTCCAACGACCTTCTAACCGCCAAAGCTAATGGCCACTATTCAGTGCTCCTACTCCTTGACCTCTCTGCGGCCTTCGACACAGTTGACCACCCCCTCCTCCTCAAAATATTACACTCCCTCGGCCTCAGAGATTCTGCTCTCTCCTGGATCTCATCCTACCTGTCACAACGCTCTTTCAGCATTACCTATAATGCTACCACCTCCCCCTCACTCCCCCTCTCTGTTGGGGTCCCTCAAGGCTCTGTCCTTGGGCCCCTTCTCTTCTCCATCTACACCTCCTCCCTTGGCCAACTCATACACTCTCACGGCTTCAACTACCACCTCTATGCCGACGACACACAAATCTATCTCTCAACCCCCCACCTCACCCCCTCGGTCTCTGCCCGAATCACACACCTACTGAGCGACATATCAGATTGGATGTCGCTCCACTTCCTTAAACTGGATCTCTCCAAAACCGAGTTTCTTGTCTTCCCCCCAGCCAGAACCCCACCCCCCATTGACTTCTCCATCACATCCAACAACGCCAATATCAAACCCGCCCTGCAGGCCAGAGTACTTGGTGTCATTCTGGACTCCAACCTATCCTTCCAGCCCCAAGTCCAATCTTTAACAAACTCGTGCAGACTCCACCTCCGCAACATCGCCAAAATCCGCACGTTCCTAACCCCAGAAACCACTAAACAGCTCATCCACTCCCTCATCATATCACGACTCGACTACTGCAACTCCCTCCTCACTGGCCTGCCTCGCCGCTGGCTATCCCCGCTTCAGTCGATCCTGAATACGGCTGCCAGACTCATTCACCTTTCCAACCACTCCGTTTCCGCCACCCCCTTCTGCCGATCCCTCCACTGGCTTCCGATTGCGCAACGGATCAAATTCAAAATCCTAACACTGACGTACAAAGCCGTCCACCATACTGCCCCGAACTACATCACTGACCTAATATCCAAGTACCGCCCAGCACGCACACTCCGCTCCTCACAAGACCTCCTTCTCTCTAGTTCCCTGGTCTCCTCCTCCCATGCCCGCCTCCAGGACTTCTCCAGGGTGTCACCCATCCTCTGGAACTCCCTTCCCCAACCCATCAGACTATCACCTACTCTCCTCTCCTTTAGGCGCACCCTGAAAACCCATCTCTTCAGGGAAGCCTACCCCCTGCTAACTTGACCGACCTCCTCCACTCTTCCTACCACTCCATCCCCCACAGCTATCTCCTCCTGTACCACTATCCCGTCCCTTCTAGATTGTAAGCTCGAAAGAGCAGGGCTCTCGATCCCCTCATGTTTTGCATTGTATTGGTATTGTTCTGTCACATGTTCTGTCCCCCTTTGTAATGTACAGCGCTGAGTGAACTATCGGCGCTTTATAAATACTGTATAATAATAATAATAATACAAAGGCATAATGACAATATGCAGGCAACAAATGTGCAGTAGTTATATGCCTGTGACAACACATGGGCAACAAATGGGCAATTGCTATGAAATGCTGGGTCATCTAACATTATGTGTGCATAAAATGGGCAACCGTTATTAAACATAGGCAATCTGATAATACATGGCAATTATGACAATACATGGGCAACAAATGGACAATTGTTAGTCTTGCCATAGATTATGCAACTTTATTTTGAAAATTTCTTGATTCCTCCATCAACACAGTCAGTCAGAATCCCTCCCACTGTGCTATTCTATTCTGACAACAGCAGCTTTCCCCACCATCAGAAAACAATGATCACTGCCAGCGGCTATAGCCGCTGGTAGTGATTGCAGAAAATAAACCCAGCAGACTGATTGTTATACAACCAGCCTGCCCACATACGGACTGAAATTAGGCCGGTTCCTGCTGAACTGGTCGATTCCCAATCTGTCTATGGCCGGCTTTAGACACAAAAAAACTCTGACAATATGCGGGCAACAAATTAGCTATTCTTACCACTGGCCAAGAACAAAAGGGTAGTTGTTAGTACATGGGTCATGTAGGCAACAAAGGAGCAATTGTTATCAAACATGAGCAATTGGACAATACGTAGACAACAAACAGGTGACTGTTATACTACACAGGTCCAGGGTGTCTTTAAGGAGGGGCAAAAGGGGCAGCTGCCCTGGGCCCAGTCATTGCTGTGGGGGCCAAAGCAGCTGCCCCATACTTGTCAGCTGTCCCGGTTTACATTCCCTTGTCCATTGAACTCTTCGTCCTGAGCTGTGCCCCGATATATCAGTGTGAAGTGTTGTCACTTATGTAGCAATCATGCCCACAGAGAAGGACGCAGTCCTCCATTTTGTTAAGAATTCTCCATGTTGTCCCATCATCCCCCCTTCCTCTCTGTTCATACACAGTGGCATATGGTGTGTGTATGTTGGAAGTGCCACAGGCCGGCCAGGGCACAGCAGGGAGCTCCGAGCTATAAACCATTTTTGAGCTGGGTGCCGGGCGGGCTGGGAAGCTGAGTAATCTGGCACCTCGTAAAAAGATAACCCAAGCCTTCCCCTCAGTTCAAAGACATTCCAGAGGAGTAAGGAACTAGATAACACTTTTAAAATCTATTTTTCCCATATGTCTCATATCTTGGAATATGAGAGACTTACATAAAAAACAGGCCTATCTTCAGATGGCACATGATTAGACAAATCGTTTGATAGGTCACACTCCCTGACTGGAATACCTAGGAAAGCAGAAACTTACATCCCTTGAACCCTTCAAATAGGTATTTCATATTTCATATGTACCCGTTCCTCAGATGCGTCTGCATACTAATCTACCTGAGGGTGGAATGGTACTTGTGCCTAGGACAAGTTATGAGCCAAAATATGAGTTACGAGAGATTTTGGTTCTAGTTTGCGTCTCCGCCCAGACTATCCCTCCATAAATGAGGCATTGGTCCTTGGCTTCAGAGACCCCCCGTGCTGGGGGACTACAAAATGGGCTGTCAGGCCTAAGAGTGGAAGTTGAAGAATTCTCCCTTTTTACATCAGAACCACCTTGGGAGACCGTGCCCTTTCGCTCTGAAACTTGATCTGCAAACCCAAGGCTGATTGGCAGGTACTTTAACCCTTTAACCTCCTTTCTGTTACCTCTTTGCTGTGCTATTGTTCTCTGTATATTTATATATATATTGGTTACATCTTTTTTCTGTAAATATTTTTATTGTACCCTTTTTACCTTTTAGTAATAAATCTTTCTTTCTGAAAGTGTTGAACTGTTTCTATAGCTCGTTAATGCAACTTACGAATTCCTGCCTCTAAAAAGAGCGCTACTGTGTTTGTTTAACCCTCTGTATAACCTGTCTGTGCCAGTGCTATACAGATGATTATCTCAACCATCATAGTGTTATTGCTGATATTGACAAGTTTCCTCTTTCTCTGTACAAAAAGGAGGTGGTGGCAGTGTGAAGGGTTAATTGTGTAATTAACCTGACCCAGTAACAATCGCTTCTGGTACATCTATTTGTGGTCCATTAGCTGGAAAATCGTTGTGCAGGGTTCAGCTGGGCATGGCATTGTTACGCATGTGACATCGCGGTTTCAGATTGGCTAGTCCTTCGGTCACGAGTTTGGTGAGAAGGTCAGGGGTCTGACGCGCGATCGTCACAACTTATGCTGCCCAGCTCTGCCCAATTGCCATGTACAGATGGCTCAGTTACATTGGTGGACAGTGTATATATTCTCATTACATTGGGATTTGGTGCAGAATCCTTTCAATCGCACTAGCTGTCAGTGTGAATGTCCCCCTTACACTGGGGGTCAGCGTAGACACTCCTCTTCATATTGGTAGGCGGTAAAAAAATCCTAACTTGCATTTGTGGTCAGTGTCGAATCCTCCCTTACATTGGTGGTCCATGTAGAAGCTCCCCTTAAATTTGTGGTCAGTGTAAATTTCCCCTTACATTGGTGGCCACTGTAGAAATATATTGGTTGTTGGTGTAAAATCCTCCATTACATTGGTTGTCAGTGTAAATTCTTCATTACATTGGATGCCACTGCAAATTCCCCATTACATTGTTGTTCAGTGTAAATTTCCCTTTACATTTGTGGCAAGTGCAGAATTGCCCTTACACTGGTGGTCAGTGTAAAAAAAACCCTTACATTGGTCATCGGTTTAAATCCCCCCTTACATTGTCGTCATGCAACCTTTAATCTCCATCCAGCACTGCCACTGCTCCCATCCCCCAAGCATTTCCACTGATCCCATCACACCACCAGCACTGTCACTCATCCCATCCCCCCAAACCTACTACTTCTCCCATCCCCCCACCACTGCTACTGATCCCATAACCCCCCCAGCTTTGCCGCTTATCACACCCTCCCCCAGAAGTGCCACTGATCACAGGAGTCCTAGGATCCCTATGAGTTTAATGTCTATTGGTGGGTCCCCTCACCTTCTCAGTTCATGGTGTGCAGGCAGTGAGGAGATGAAGTGCTGTAACCTTCAGCAACCAATCAGTGATATCTAATTAAGTGCTGTAACCTCTAGCAACCATTCAGTGAGCTGTAATGATGCACAGTAACTTCTAGCAATAAATAAGTGGTAATGATGTGCAGTAATCTCTAGCAACCAATCAGTGAACAGCAGTGATCTGCTTTAATCCCTATCAACCAATCAGTGAGCAATAATGATGTGCAGTAACCTCTAGTAACCAATCAGTTAGCAGTAATGATATGCAGTAATCTCTAGCAGCCAATCAGTGAGCGGTAATGATGTGCAGTAACCTCTAGCAACCAATCAGTGACCAGTAATGATGTGCAGTATCCTCTAGCAACCAATAAGTAAGCAAAAAGGATGTACAGTAACTTCTAGCAACCAATCTGTGAGCGGCAAGGATGTGCAGTAACATCTAGCAACCATTAGCAAGCCAAAATTATGTCCTGTAACCTCTAGCAACTAATCATTGAGCTGTAATGTGTGCTGCAACCTCTAGCAACCAGTCAATGAGCAGAAATGATATGCTGTAACCTTCAGCAACCAATCGCAATCACTGCCTGATCTGCTGCAGTAAACTGATTTTGATTATAGCAGGTGGAAAGTGAAATTAAATGGGGGGGGGGGGGGTGCAAGAAAATGTTTGCCCAGGGTTCAATCAATTTTAAAGACGGTCCTGCACAGGTCATATGACAATATGCAAGCAACAAAAGCTCAACAGTTATTATACACAGGCCATGTGACAATATGTAGCCAAATTTGACAATATGCGGGCAACAAACAAGCAATTCATACCATTTGCAGGCAACAAAGGGGAAATTGTTATAATACATAAGTCATGTGGTCAACTGCTATCAAACAAAGACAGACTGATAATACGTGGGCAACAAACGCCCAAACCTGACTATACATTTGCAACAAATGGGCAACTGTTGTAAAACAAAGGCAGTCTGACAGTATTCAGCAACAAACAAGCAATAGTTATAATACACAGGTCTTGTAACAATATGCAGGCAGCAAATTGACAGTTGATTAAAAACAAAGGAACTCTTACAATATACAGGCAACAAACAAGCAATTGTTACCATCTGCAGGTAGCAAAGGGGCAGTTGTTATAATACATGAGTCATGCTGGGCAACAAATGGGAGAATGTTATCAAACATGAGTAATATGGTAACACATGGGCAACAAAAAGGCATCTGTCATAAAACACAGGTAATCTGATAATACACAGGTAACAAATGGGCAAGTTATACTACACAGGTCTTGTGACAATATACAGTCAACAAATGGACAACTGTTCAAGAGCGGTCTGAACATGGATCTCTCTTCAGAGACCAAAGTTCGTGTGAATGAGCCCTAAAAATCAATACCAAGCAGCAACAGCAGCCGTGATCTTACTTTAAACCCATGAATACCAGGACATTTATAAACATCCCTCATGGAAGAAAAATATATTTTGAATTTATTTTAAAAATATTCTTCCCAAATATATTGACATATTTGAAATACTACTATTTTGTTCGTATTCAATATATTAAAAAAAAAATATATATAAATAGTATGTTGAAATTTGTTTTTTAGATATTATGTTTTTCTCCTCTAAAATCTAGGTGCGTCTTATGGTCAGGTGCGTCTTATGGAGCGAAAAATACGGTAAATAAAAAATATATGTGTGTGTGTGTGTATATATATATATATATATATACACACACATTTCAACACTGTATGTTGAATTGAAATTCTTTATATATTATAAAATATATGAAAAATATTTGTAAAAATACATTTTCAAATATACTGTATGTCTTTAAACATAGATTTAATCTACATTTTTGGAATGCATTTACAAATGTATGTAAAAATATATGTTAAAATTACTTTTTTTACATGTTAAAAAAAATATGAAGAATATATTTAAAAAACATATTTTTTCAAATATTTTTCATATATTTTGTAATATATAAAAAATGCATTTCAACATACAGTATATATATATATATATATCTATATTACAAAATATATGAAAGCTTTTAAAAAAATATATTTTAATAAATATATTCTTCATATTTTTTTAACATATAAAAAAGTAATTTTAACATATATTTCTACATACATTTGTAAATGCATTCCAAAAATGTAGATTAAATCTATGTTTAAAGACATACAGTATATTTGAAAATGTATTTTTAAAAATATTTGTCATATATTTTGTAATATATAAAGAATTTCAATTCAACATACAGTGTTGAAATGTGTGTGTAATGTGTGTGTGTATATATATATATATATATATATATATATATATATATATATATATATATACACACACACATATATATTTTATTTATTTTTTATTTACCGTATTTTTCGCTCCATAAGACACACCTAGGTTTTAGAGGAGAAAAACAAGAAAAAAAATATTCTGAACCAATGCATGACCAGAGACTGCGGACACAGTACAGGAGATGACCAGAGACTGCGGACATAGTACAGGAGATGACCAGAGAGTGCGGACATAGTACAGGAGATGACCAGAGACTGCGGGCATGGTACAGGAGATGACCAGAGACTGCGGGCATGGTACAGGAGATGACCAGAGACTGTGGACACGGTACAGGAGATGACCAGAGACTGCAGACACAGTACAGGAAATGACCAGAGACTGCGGACACAGTACAGGGGATGACCAGAGACTGCGGACACAGTACAGGAGATGACCAGAGACTGCGGACACAGTACAGGAAATGACCAGAGACTGCGGACATAGTACAGGGAATGACCAGAGACTGCGGACACAGTACAGGAGATGACCAGAGACTGCGGACACAGTACAGGGGATAACCAGAGACTGCGGACACAGTACAGGGGATGACCAGAGACTGCAGATACAGTACAGGAGATGACCAGAGACTGCGGACACAGTACAGGGGATGACCAGAGACTGTGGACATAGTACAGATGACCTGAGACTGCAGACAGTAAAGGAGATTACCAGAGACTGTGGACCTTTGGAGAGGGAGGGGCAGCGGGTACCTGACTTTGACAGGTACCCGCTCCCACTTCCGTGGAGTTGTCCTTCCTTCTTCCCGCGGCGGCTTCTGTGACAGCCGGGTGCCCACTGCGCATGCGCGAGAAGCGCTGCGCTTTGTGAATGGCCCGGAGCCTTCTGGGACCTGTCATGTGTCCCAGAAGACACCGGACCATTCACAAAGCGCAGCGCTTCTCACGCATGCGCAGTGGGCACCCGGCTGTCACAGAAGCCGCCGTGGGAAGACTGCAGCGCTGGAGCGAGGAACAGGTAAGGTCCTGCAGGAGAAAAGAGCTGACCGGCCGGCCCGATATTCTGACATGGTGGCGGCAGAAATACCAGACCGGCCACTTTATATTCACTCCATAAGACGCACTGACATTTTCCCCCCTTTTTTTGGGGAAAAAAGTGCATCTTATGGAGCAAAAAATACAGTATTTAAGGTACTTATATAGCGCTGTCAATTTACGCAGCGCTTTACACATATATTGTACATTCACATCAGTCCCTAACCCTCAAGGGGTGTACAATCTAAGGTCCCTAACTTACATTCATACATACACATACTAGGGACAATTTAGACAGGAGCCAATTAACCTACCAGCATGTCTTTGGAGTGTGGGAGGAAACCAGAGTACCCAGAGGAAACCCACGCAGGCACAGGGAGAACATGCAAACTCCAGGCAGGTGGTGCCATGGTTGGGATTTGAACTAATGACCCTAGTACTGCCAGGCGGAAGTGCTAACCATTTAGCCATATATATTTTGAAATATTATTATTATACAGTATTTATATAGCGGCAAAAGGTTTGCTCAGCGCTGTACATTATAGTGGGGTACACAGTATATGAGACAATACAGTAACAAAACAATACACGAGGGGTTCAAGGGCCCTGCTCTTTCGAGCTTACAATCTAGGAGGGAGGGTCTAGTGGTACAGGAAGAAGTGGCTGTGGGGGATGGAGTGGTGAGAGGAGTGGAGGAGATCGGCTGTTAGGTGAGGTTGGGATAGGCTTCCCTGAAGAGGAAGGTTTTCAGGGTGCGCCTAAAGGTGAGGAGGGTAGGTGACATTCTGATGGATTGGGGTAGTGAGTTCCAGAGGATGGGGGAAGCCCTGGAGAAGTCCTGCAGTCGGGCGTGGGAGGAGGAGACCAGGGAGCTAGAAAGTAGTAGGTCTTGTGAGGAGTGAAGATTACGGGTTGGGTGGTATTTGGGTATCAGGTATATATTGAATATGGTCAAAATTGAATGCATTTCAACATACAGTGTGTATATATATATATATATATTAATTATTATTATTATTTTTTTTTTTTAAATATATTGAATATGGCCAAAATTGTAGTATTTAAAATATATGTCAATATATTTCGGAAGAATGTTTTTTAAAATATATTTTTCTTCTTCCATGTGGGATACCTTGGTAAGCAAGGGGTTAAAGCCAATTGCACCTAATGAAAAATCCTGATTTTTACCTAAATTTCGGTTAAATGAAAGCTCTCAATTTTGCTCATCCCTACATGTCTATGATGGCATGTTTAAGTCCGTTAATGAGATCGTGAAGCGGCGGTGGTCAGCGTCTAGCCTGGGGCACCAAAAGCGTAACAAAACCAGTGATTTGAGCAGTACGACGCACATAGCTGGCCATTCCTGCATGCCGCTTATTTTTTTTATTACGCAATGTTTTTGTCTGCGCAGACAAGTTAATTGTGTCAGGTTAGACAGAGTACTGCAGCTGTGCGTGGGAGCCACTATCTGCTCCCACTGGGAATCCATTATAGTGTTTAGAGAATTAAGAATCGCTACAAATATAGAAGAAGCCGAAAGAGAAGCCAGCGCTTGTTTTGTCATCTACACGCACGCACATCATCACCGGCTATCGGTCACATGAAGACCCCCCCACACACACACACAAGGGTGGAGACGGCTATTGGAATGTATGGCTTTGCCAGAGTAACCTGCTGTGCTTCTGATACAGATCTTTTTTTTCCAATATCAGAAAAGCAACAAATTTAAGGGGTACTTCCACTTTCATGGGAAAAGCAGCAAATAAAAAAAATGATAATATAGCTTATAGAATTGCTATACAAGTCACATGGTTATGAAATGGTATTAAAAATGATCTTTCCTATTCAGAAACATAATATTCTGTACAACTCAATGCAATGTGGCAACATAGAGGCATTCCGTACACAGATGATGTACAGAATGCCCCTAGAAATGGCTTTTCCTGATTGTGAGATTGGCTCACTGATTTTCCCAGAAGTCTGAACTAAGATGGGCAGCACATTGGCTAAATGGTTAGTACTTCCGCCTGGCACTACTAGGGTCACTGGTTCAAATCCCAACCACGGCACCACCAGACTGGAGTTTGCATGTTCTCCCTGTGCCTGCGTGAGTTTACTCCAGGTACTCTGGTTTCTTCCCACACCCCAAAGACATGCTGGTAGGTGAATTGGATCCTGTCTAAATTGGCCCTAGTATGTACATGTAACTTAGGTACCTTAGATTGTACACCCCCTGAGGGTTAGGGACTGATGTCAATGTACAATATATATGTAAAGCGCTTCATGAATTGATGGCGCTCTAGAAGTACCTGTAATAAATAAGACACAATTTAGATTTTTGGCATCCCCTGCAATAAAAATGTCATTTTATGGTGAGATACTCCCAAAGGGAAATCAAGTCTAAAGGGATGCAGACCCTGCCACTTTCCTCATTAAAGCCCTGCAAGTGCAGCAGCTGATTGATAATTATGAAATCACCCCCATCCACATTCATTTTGCACATGGACACAGACAAACAGCTATTTCTACAGAAAAACAAAAGGTAAGAATCTTTGTCAAAGTTTCAAATTCCCTGCAATGTTCATAGATCACTCAGAGGGGAATTATTTTTTTTCTTAACAAAAGTCTTTATTCTAATAAATGAATAAGTTTAAATGTTACCAACAAAAAAATAATCATTGAAGTGACAGCAAGGCTGCATTCACACATGGGCATTTTGAATCTCTGGCAGAATAGCCACGACTCTGCCCACGATTTCAAAAAACTCTTCTGAAATGACATCGTGGAATGGCATGTTCAGCTGCCCTTTATTGTAACGGCACCTAAAAACACGGTGCTTTTCTACTTAGATTGTCGCACGATAAATTGCGCTGTGATCGTGGCATTCAGCATCGCTTGAAGCGCGTTGCCCCAGAAGAAGTTCAGAACAAAGGGTGCTACGATTAGCCCAGGTACCATGTGATAGCTAAGAAGAGAGGAGAGAGGGGCGCCGGACTAAGTGCAGCATTAATAGTAACAATTTATTGCATAAAAAACAAATGGCAACTCACTGGAAGTGTGAACAATATAAGCATGTCACCCCGTAATGTGGTCTAAAGGATTCCCGGGAGTCGGTGGAGGACAAGGAGAGTCCAGCAGTCAGACTGGTAGCTGGAGCGGACCTCCTGGAGTGGTGTCAGGGTCCTGTCCACAGCAGGAGTTCTGGAAGATCTGGCATTTCTGCCAGTACTCTACATGGCCGCAGAAGTACACATCAGCCTCAATCTGGTGCTAGATGGCCTTTATAAGGAGGCGCATCACTTCCACTAGTTGCTGGATGATCTTTAGCTCCCCGTGCCCTGGTCCTGGTTCCTGTGATTCTGACTTGTGATTTCCTGTTACCGACTCGGCTTCCTCCTGGACCTGTCTACTCTAATTTACCCCTGATCTGACCTCGGCTTGGCTTACGGATAGTCTCTCTCTCTCTCCTCTGTGAATGACCTCGGCTATCCCATCTGACTACAACCACTCTGATTCCCACCTGGTACCTGACCTTGGCTTGAACCGACTACACATCCAAATCCTGGAAGGGCTTGCATACCACGCACAGGCGCCTCCTGTCTGCACACCCTTCTCCGTGCACCAGCTGTGCTTCTGAGTGGATCACCAACAATGGTTGGACCACCAACCATTACTCCTACAGGCGACCTGTGCAACTTTGGGCCAGACTCCCGCTGTCCCACTCTCAGGGGAGTCCAGAACTTAGCCCCAAGGGAAGCCCACTCTCCATTGGCCTCCATCCCCAGGTACGTGATAAGTGGCCAGCTGCCGTAGGGAACTGTTGAAGGGAACCAGCCTGGAATGCAAATGGCGCCAGGGCGGACGTGACGTCAACGTTGGAGTGTGATGACGTAAATGGGTGGCAGCGCGTTACCGCAAATTTATGTAATCACGCTCCAACATTGACGTCACATCCGCCCCAGCGCCATTTGCCTTCCAGGCTGGTTCCCTACGGTGGCTGGCCACTCCAGGAGATCTGCTCCAGCTACCAGTCTGTTGCCTGGACTCTCCTTGTCCTCCACTGCCTATATAGTACATACTTCTAGTGAGTTGCCATTTGTTTTTTATGCAATAAATTGCTGCTATTAATGCTGCACTTAGTCTGCGCCCCTCTCTTCTCTCTTCTTTGCTTACAGAGCCAGCTTTACTCTGAGGGTGCTGCCACTGATGCTGCCGTCCTTTGTCCACTGCCTTTTGGGAACACTCACAACTTGTTCCCCCCCTCTCCCTTCCCCCCTTCCCTTACCCTTTGGACTTTATTGATGGACTTTTTAGATTGTTGGACTTTTCAGTAGATCCATTGTACCCCTCCAGTGCCAAATATTTACTTACCATGTGATAGCTGTGGGTCAATCACAGCATCACAACAGTGAGCAAGCTGTCATGAATGGACGGTTTTGCTTACATGTAATCATGTGATCGCTATGATTGGTCATAGCGATCACATGATACCCTGGCCCCATACAGTGGTGAGGTACTGACAACTGTGATCCACTGTGTCCAACAGACACAATAGTCGCAGGATTGCACCGCCAAGCGCCCCCAGGCTGCTTCAGTGCACATGTGCACCTTGATGTACTGGCACGCTGCAGTGCCTCGGGGGAGATGGCTGCAGAAGTAAATATGCTGGCAGTCAGCAAGTGCTTAATTGTATACCCATTATTCACGGTTGACTCTAAACTGTGGGCTTTTCAGAAAATAAGGGGCACTGAAGTTTATCATCATATCTCGGGCACATGCAATTTTATATTTTTATTTTCATAAATCGTTGCACCAATATTGTGTGGCATAAAAAACTGGAACTTCCACCATTTAATTTCTGGGATGTCTTCATTCAGAAAATATATCATGATTGGGGGTTTTAGCTGATCATCAGTCCTAAAATAATGTTTTTAATGTGTGCAAAAAAACAGATCTGGCAACGAACTAAAGGCTGGATAGAGTAAGGGAGGGTTATAACCCCCGTCAATCCATTTTTTTTTTTTTTAACCATCTGGGTCTTGTTAAGGAGATTTCCCTTAACTTCCTGTCCCATTGCCAAAACAGGAAGTGAGAGAAAATCACTGTAAATTAAAGGAATCCCTTAAGGCCTTGGCCACCAGAACTAGTGTGCACTCAACTACTTTTCGGGGGACAACCCAAAATTTGAGATTTTCTTTTACTTTCACTTTCAATGATAATGGTAATCAGGACAAACATAGAGGGTGAATCTCCCTAATGAAGGCACAGAAAGCAATAAATATGTGACGGGTGATCCAATTCCTCTCCACTCTCTCCAAAACTAAAGAAAAAGTTTTGCCTTTAGTTATACTTTTATAAGCTGTAATGTTTTTTTTATTCAGCATCAAGATTAAAATTGCCCCATGGCTAAAAAAAACAAAAAAAACACTATCTTTATGGCAAACAACACATGCATCATAGCTTACTGAGTTTAGCCCGAAGGTCTGGTGCTTAGCTGAATTTGTAGGAGCGTGATTCACACAGTGCGGCTTTGGCACAGGTAGGGATTGGTTATTACTCATTCTGATTTAACCAGCAAACTATAAGAAGTAATGGCCAATCAATACTTCCCGTACTGGAACTCGATATTTCAAAGTTGCTTTGTAACCCTCTTGCAATTCTGCTTAGTCAATCGGCCACATTTTACGACGCCGGTTATATTACAGTCTCCCGTTTCACACTGTGTTATGGTTTGTTTCAACTCTAGAGACAGCAAAACTACTGATGCATCCGAAAGAAAAATTAGTCAGTAAAAAAAAGTATGAAATTGGATCTAATGTTAAACTTACGGTAGATGTAAACACTAACTGAACTATATATAGTTATATCACGACTTATGTCTTTATATACACTATATTGCCAAAGGTTTTGGGACACCTGCCTTTACACGCACATGAACTTTAATGGCATCCCAGTCTTAGTCCGTAGGGTTCATATATTGAGTTGGCCCGCCCTTTGCAGCTATAACAGCTTCAACTCTTCTGGGAAGGCCGTCCACAAAGTTTAGGAGGGTGTCTATGGGAAGGTTTGACCATTCTTCCAGAAGCACATTTGTGAGGTCAGGCACTGATGTCAGATGAGAAGGCCTGGCTCGCAGTCTCCACTCTGATTCATCCCAAAGGTGTTCTATCAGGTTGTAGTCAGGACTCTGTGCAGGTCAGTCAAGTTCCTCCACCCCAAACTCGCTCATCCATGTCTTTATAGACCTTGCTTTGTGCACAGGTGTGCAGTCATGTTGGAACAGGAAGGGGCCATCCCCAAACTGTTCCTACAAATTTGGGAGCATGAAAATGTCCAAAATGTCTTGGTATGCTGACGCCTTAAGAGTTCCCTTCACTGGAACTAAGGGGCCAAGCCAAACCCCTGGAAAACACCCCCACACCATAATCCCCCTCCACCAAACTTAACACTTGGCACAATGCAGTCAGGCAAGTACCGTTCTCCTGGCAACCACCAAACCCAGACACATCCATCAGATTGTAGAGAAATAGTATGCGAGCGCTATCTGAAACTACAGAGAATAGCCGCTAGAACACCAAAAAGGTAACCAAGGACAAACCTTCCAATCAATTTATATAAAGAAAAGGTGCAGCGCTAGATGTAAATATAACTAAACATAATGAAACAACATGATAAATGGACAGGAAGAAGACATATAATAACAATAAAATCGAGTGTAAATTGGTGAATTACACTGAGTGAATTAAAATGAGTGAATGTCCCAAAATGATTCAAACGCCCACATGGGGAACCAATAGATCCAATTGAAGTGCGTGAAACGGAAATCTGTGTATCACACAGTGGATGTGGGTATGAAAAATGCACACTCACCAGAAGTGCGTCACAAATGCGCATATAAGGTATATCGTCAGGTAGTGGTCATCTACTGCCAGAACAGGGTCAGAGTAATGCACCATCCAATCTCATCCAGGGTAGGTACTCCAATAAGGCCTTAACACTGTGTCACCGTCTGTGGTCCCTCTAAACCGGTTTCTGCAAGTGGGGACTCTCAATGAAGAGAGTCCAATAAGGGACACCACACAGCGTAATACTGTTGATACTGCTTTATTGCATAAAGGGGTAACACACCATTGTATAGGAAATGGGTTAAATAAATGAAAGTAAAACTGACCATGTACACTTCAGGATGGCCACCAGCGGTGGTCAGACGTCCAGAAAATGTAGCCCTCTGACGCGTTTCGTGCGATGCACATCATCATAGGGTGCTGGGCTTACATGCAGGGACGTCTGATAGCTCCTATTTATGTGGATAAATGTTTGAAAAAGGCGCCAGCGATTATCGGCATGCGCCGGTAGCCGAGAAAATGGCAGCCGCGATAATCGCTGGCGCCTTTTTCAAACATTTATCCACATAAATTGCCCATCAGTGCCCATCAGTGCAGCTAGTCAGTGCCTGGCAGTGGTGCCAGTCAGTGCTGTCAGTCAATGCCACCCATCAGTGCTGCCTATCAGTGCCCGTCATCAGTGCCAGCTCATCAGTGCCACCTATCAGTGCTGCCTATCAGTGCTACCTCTCCATGCCACCTCATCAGTGCCGCCTATCAATGTCCATCAGTGCTGCCTATCAGTGCAGCTTCATCAACGCACATCAGTGAAGGAGAAAAAATTACCTCTTTGCAAAACTTTATAATAGAAACAAATAACTTTTTTTCTCAAATTTTTTGCTCTTTTTTTTGTTTATAGCGCAAAAAATAAAACACCCAGCTGTGAGTAAATACCACCAAAAGAAAGCTCTATTTGTGTGAAATACATTATAAAAATTTCATATGGGTACAATGTTGCATGACTGCGCAATTGTCATTCAAAATGCAACAGCGCTGAAAGATGAAAATTGGCCTGGGCAGGAAGAGGGTAGAAGTGCCTGGTAGGCAAGTGGTTAAAACCAAAAGACAATTTTTGAAGGACATTCATCCATTCACCGAATGTTCAAAGAATTTCCGTACGATTTTTCGTTCAGATATTCTCATCCGAAAATCTACACGTGTATGGCCAGCTTAAGGCCTTATTCACATGGGCGTACCTGTGGCCATACGACCGTGCAGGGGCCGTCTCTGCCCCCATGGGATGCACAGGCGTTCCATGCATCTGCATGCAGACAGTACTAGTCATGTCTACAGGTCCTGATTTGTCAGCCATTACCAGAATTTGACCTGGTATCTGCCTCCTGCAGTCCCTGCACAGTAGGGCTGGAGTGTGAGAGAAAGAAGCAGCACAAGAAGACCATCAGCTCCTGTGCTGACAAAAAGGCATGCTGACAGGAGGAGAGAGCAGAGTAACAGAGAGAGCGGTTGACCACTGTGCTGCTTCTCCTTTCACTGTCCAGTCCCAGGCTGGGGGCTGGTCCAGGACAGCCTGGGCTCAATGGGTTGAATGATGCTTCTCATCAAACTGAGGGCATCTAATGACAGACAAAAAGTACTGCATGGGAAATATCTAGATTGTCGGTGAATACTGCTGCAAAAGCCCACTTTATTTCATATTAGTCACCGGTCACACCTCTGTAATTTAAAATATGTGTGCAATTTCAGCAAGATTTTAGGTGTGATTTCTGAAGATGTTATTACTATTTGTGAAGATTTTCAAGGATATCTTGCAATTTGCAGTGCGATTTCCATTCTATCCTATGTATGTGAAATCGCAACAAAACTGCAGAAAAAGTCATGCCAGAACTCCTTTAGAAATCGCACAGCAGCAAATTGCAAATGTTAAGACGCTGACATTCACATTCATTAGATGCGATTTCCATTCCCAAATCGCACCGGTGTGACCGGGCACTTAATATGCTATTGATATTTACCTTACTTTTCTTGGCTGGAGCTGTGCTTTAACCTGTAAGGGACAGACAGGGAGAAGGTCACATTAGAACCAGCTGGTGTCTTCAGAATGTCCTTTTTAAATAGAGAACTGTGTAACGGTGACAGCTTACGGGCCATATAGGAAAGAAAGCGATCGGCTTCTGGTTTTGTCTAAAAGCTCGATGGAAAAAATATGTCTGTGGGGGGTTCTGACAAAGCCATTGATTGGCTGAGCCTAAAAATCGATGTGTTTACTCAGTATATGCACTCTCTACACACAGTGTACCTCTGCTTGCTGTGTACTTGGCACTAAGCTCAGCCTGTAAGCTCCTCTTAATTATTCATGTAGAACTCAGCTTCAATAAGCTTCTACTATCCCCTCTGCTTTCTAATGATCTCTGTGCAAAATCAATTTCTCTCGTCAGAAGCAAGCCAGAGGAGAGATTGCAGAGCTGCTAGATTTAAAGGCAACGATGGTGCATTTCAGTTCCTTTAAATTATTATTATCATTATAATTATACAGGATTTATATAGCGCCAACCGTTTGCTCAGCGCTTTACAATATAACGGGAGACAATACAGCAACAATACAGTTCAATACAAGATGGGTAGGAGGGCCCTGATCCTTGGAGCTTACAATCTAGGAGGGAGGGGTTAGTGGTACAAAAAGTAATAACTGTGGCGGATGAACTGATAGGAGAAATAGAAGATTCCGTTATTAGCTGAAGGCAGGATAGGCTTCCCTGAAGAGATAGGTTTTCAGAGATCGCCTAAAAGTGGGCAGAGTAGGCAATAGACGGATAGATTGGGGTAGAGAGTTCCAGAGGATGGGGGAGGCTCTGGAGAAGTCCTGGAGATAAGCATGGGAGGAGGAGACAAGGGAGCTAGAGAGAAGGAGAGGAGCGGAGAGTACGGTTTGGGTGATATTTGGAGACAAGATTGGTGATGTAATTTGGGGCAGAGTTATATATGGCTTTATATGTGATTGTTAATGTTTTGAATTTTATTCATGGGCAATGGGAAGCCAGTGGAGGGATTGGCAGAGAAGGGTGGCAGATACAGAACGGTTAGTAAGGTGGATGAGTCTGGCAGCAGCATTCATGATAGACTGGAGGGGGGATAGCCTGCGATTAGGTAGGCCAATGAAGAGGGAATTACAATAGTCAAGGCGAGAGATAACAACGGAGTGAATAAGTTGCTTAGTAGTTTCCGAGGTTAGGAACGGGCCTATCTTGGAAATGTTGCGGGGGGTGAAGTCTACAAGATTTGAACAGCGATTTGATTTTGGGCTGAAAGGACAGATGGGAGTCCAGGATTACACCTAGTACCCTGGCATGGGGGGAGGGACTGGTGGTTGTATTATTGATCTTGATGGAGAAGTCAGGGGAGGGGGCATGGGCTGGAGGGAATAGTATGAGCTCAGTTTTGGAAAGATTGAGTTTGAGGAAGTGGAGTGACATCCATGCCGATATGTCACTTAGTAGGTTAGTAATGCGAGAGGAGATTGAAGGGGTGAGGTGAGGAGTAGAGAGATAGATTTGTGTGTCATCAGCATAGAGATGGTACTTGAATCCATGGGAGTTTATCAAGTGACCAAGGGAAGAGGTGTAGATGGAGAAGAGAAGGGGTCCAAGGACAGAACCTTGAGGGACCCCTACAGAAAGAGGAAGAGACAGAGTTATAGGTAACGCTGCGATAGGTAGGAGGAGAACCAGGAGAGAGCAGAGTCTTGGAGGCCAAGAAAGTGGAACTTTCTGAGGAGGAGGGGATGGTCAACAGTATAAAAAGCCGCAGAGAGGTCAAGTAGTAAGAGCGTGGAGTAGTGGCCATTGGTTTTTGCAGTTAGTAAATCATTAGTGAGTTTTAGTAGGGCAGTTTCAGTGGAGTGGAGTGAGCGAAAGCCAGATTGTAAAGGGTCAAGAAGGTTGTTGTCAGTGAGGTAGAAGCTCAAGTGATTGTAGACTAAGCATTCTAAGAATTTAGAGGTAAACAGGAGAAGGGAGATGGGTCTTAAGATTGGTGGGGTCCAGCGGGGGCTTTTTTAAGTATGGGAGTGATCTGTGCATGCTTTAGAGGAGTGGGGAAGGTTCCTGTAGAGAGGGAGAGATTGAAGATGTGAGTGAGGGAGCATAGGACAGAAGAAGAGGATGATTGTAGTAGTTGTGAGGGAACAGGATCCAGGGGGCAGGTAGTGAGATGGGCTTCTAAGAAAACTTTAGTGACCTCTTCGGTAGTAGCAAGGTCAAAAGAGGAAAGTGTTGAGGGAGGTTTAGTGTAAGCTATGCTAAGTGGGATAGATATCTATGTAGTGGTGATGCCCCCCACGAATTGCATCATTCTTGTTTTTCAAATGATTGGCAGTCTCGTAAGCAGTGAGTGAGGTACTGGGTGGAGGTGGAGGAGGAGAAAGTAGAGAGTTAAAAGTAGAGAAGAGACGACGAGGACCGGATGACAAGGTATTAATAAGAGTGACCAAGTAGGCTTGTTTGGCAGCATGGAGGGAGGAATTGTATTTTAAGAAAGCAGATTTATATAGGGTGAATGCTTGCTGGGATTTGGTTTCGCTCCAGTGCATGACTATGTCTCTTAAGATTTCTGGTGTCGTTAGTCTGCCACGGTTGTAATGGTCGGGGCCTAATACTTCGTGTATCAAGTGAATCTAGTGTGGATGAAAGTGAACTGTTGTAGACAGAAGTGGCCAGCTCAGGGCAGGACAGGGGAGAGATTCTGTCATAGAGGCAGTCAGTTGCAGAGTAGAGAAGAGAAGAGTTAAAGTTGTGAAGGTTTCTGCAGGTGACTGTTTGGAGGGATAGGTGTTTGGAGATGAGAACACCGTAAAGGTGATGAGATTGTGATGGCAATTCTTTTTAAATAATGGTAATGGTTTATGAAACAATTTTTTTTAGCAAACTAAATGTTGCCCACATAGGGTTGCAAAGCCCAACTTATTTTACTCTAGTTTTGGATAGAATGTGGAAGTGTTAGAACCTCTGTCAAGTTTTAATTGTTGCCTGTGCCCCATCAGGGAAACTTCCCTTCACTTCCTGTACCAGAGCCAAAGCAGGGAGTAAGAGGAGGCAACTCCAAAGGATAACCTCTTTTAGGCCTCATTTACACATGTGGTGTCCTCTGAAGAGCAATCTGCATTCAGAACTCTCTTTGATAGGCAGTGAGGAAGTTCCTGTTTTAACCCCTTGATCCCTGTAGCAGTGCCCCTTAACCTCATGAATTGCATGGGACTGTGGGGCAGGTGCAGGTTGCCACTTCATTCAGATGAATGGGTCATACTTGGCAGGCTCGACAGTAGAGTTGATTTTACTTGGGGGACCTCTCAGATGAAGCTGAATATTGCAGCAAAAGCTGTTTTTACGTTACTATATCTTGTAATGGGCTCATTTTTATCTTGGCTGGAGTTCTGCTTTATGTGCAGCCAGAAGATTTCTGAAAAATATATCTTTGTCTCTGAGTTCCAAGTTCAGCGCAAAAATGAAGATTGCTCCCCAGTCATATAAATAACCGATCTCCAAACCAAAAGCCGCAAGTGACTAGTTACACAAAAGTGGAGGAATTTCCTTTGCACAAGTCAGAATAGAAGAAACGTTTGGTAGAGGTGAACCTGTTAGCGAGAGGCGGCTTTTAAAAATCTTATTACATTAAGTGACTATAAGCAGCAAAGCAAATCAACTGAATGAAGAAAGTTGTTTTATCTTCAAGCATAGGGCTACCATGCCAGTGCTCAGCCCATTCTTCCAAGGGTCCAGTCACCAATGAGCCCCCCCCCCTGCACTGCCCATTGACAACAGGCCCATTATTAACCAAATATGGGGAAAGGCGCCCCTACCTGTTGGCAGCAAGCAACTGGGGGTGGGGTCAAAGTGCACGAAGAGCAGAGAAGCATGCATTAGGAGGCAGCAGGAGACTCCGGGGGCAGAATCAAGGTATGTGACGATGTCCGAAACCAGTGAGTAAATTTTGGGCAAGTGTAGCTTCACCTTTAGCAGACTCCTTTTCTTAAGGCTAGTAGGCCTACTGGTGCTAGACTGCCACCAGGACTCAGTGCACAAAAATATATTCTCTGGCTCTAGAATGTCACTAGCAGACCCAAGGTAGAATAAAGTAGGAATAACTGTACAATGGTGGGAGAAACAGCTTGGAAGCCATTCTGGAAATGTCAGGACTGATGGCTGGCCACAGACACAATCTATAAATGTAGCAAAAGGTTAGGGCAGGGAGCATACAGTGGAGGTTTCTAATAATGTACCAAAAAGGTCAGGGTGGTCAGCAGACAGGAGAAGAACAAAGAAACAGGTCAGGGCAATTAGCAGGCAGTAGAAGTGTCCATTAAATGTAGCTAAGGTCAGAGCAGACAGCAGACAATAGAAGTATCCAATAATGTAACAAAGGGTCAGGGTGGGCAGAGGACAGGAGAAGTATCCTTTAAACAAAGCACGTCAGGGAAATTAACAGGCAGTGGAAGTATCCATTAAATATAATATAGGTCAGAGCAGGCAGCAGACAGTAGAGGTATTCAATAATGTAGCAAATGGTAAGGGTGGGCAGCAGACAGTAGAAGTAGCCATTAAACAAAGCACAGGTCAGGGCAGACAGCAAGCAGTCGAAGTATCCATTAAATGTAGCTAATATCAGGGCAGGCAGCAGACAGTAGAGAGATCTGATAAGGAAGTGAAGGTCAGCAACAGTAACAAACAGGCAAAGAAATAGATGCACTTGGTCAGCAGGGGACATTATCACAAACATTGAGGCACGGATTGATGGTGTTTAATGAAAGCGCCTCTTGTATAATGAACCAATCCAAGAGCTGGGGCCATGTGGCCAGATTCATTACTCTGCAGCTGACATCGAAGATGGCGAAAGTACAGGTGGCAGCCAGTAAGTGCTGGGAGGAGTTGGGAGACTGCCTAACAATCCCAGAGCTTTGGGTGTTTGGTCAGGCTCATTAGCCCTCAGCTGGCAAGGAAGACAGAAGAAGGTGGAAGATTGCCCAAAAATAGAGCAGATACAAACAAGAGGAGGCAGCAGGAGACTGCAGGGGTGGAGTCAAGGAATGTGAAGAGCAGAGAAGCATGCTAGAGGAGGCAGCAGAAGACTGCAGGGGTGGAGTCAAGGTATGTGAAGAGCAGAGAAGCATGCTAGAGGAGGCAGCAGAAGACTGCAGGGCTGGAGTCAAGGTATGTGAAGAGCAGAGAAGCATGCTAGAGGAGGCAGCAGAAGACTGCAGGGCTGGAGTCAAGGTATGTGAAGAGCAGAGAAGCATGCTAGAGGAGGCAGCAGAAGACTGCAGGGGTGGAGTCAAGGTATGTGAAGAGCAGAGAAGCATGCTAGAAGAGGCAGCAGAAGACTGCAGGGGTGGAGTCAAGGTATGTGAAGAGCAGAGAAGCATGCTAGAGGAGGCAGCAGAAGACTGCAGGGGTGGAGTCAAGGTATGTGAAGAGCAGAGAAGCATGCTAGAGGAGGCAGCAGAAGACTGCAGGGCTGGAGTCAAGGTATGTGAAGAGCAGAGAAGCATGCTAGAGGAGGCAGCAGAAGACTGCAGGGCTGGAGTCAAGGTATGTGAAGAGCAGAGAAGCATGCTAGAAGAGGCAGTAGAAGACTGCAGGGGTGGAGTCAAGGTATGTGAAGAGCAGAGAAGCATGCTAGAGGAGGCAGCAGAAGACTGCAGGGGTGGAGTCAAGGTATGTGAAGAGCAGAGAAGCATGCTAGAGGAGGCAGCAGAAGACTGCAGGGGTGGAGTCAAGGTATGTGAAGAGCAGAGAAGCATGCTAGAGGAGGCAGCAGAAGACTGCAGGGGTGGAGTCAAGGTATGTAAAGAGCAGAGAAGCATGCTAGAGGAGGCAGCAGACGACTGCAGGGGTGGAGTCAAGGTACGTGAAGAGCAGAGAAACATGCTAGAGGAGGCAGCAGAAGACTGCAGGGGTGGAGTTAAGGTATGCGAATGGCAGAGAAGCATGCAAGAGTATGCATTAGGAGATCTCAAGGGTGGAGTTGAGGTGCATAATGAGCATGTGAATGGAGGATTGCATGCCAATTTGTTTTGGAAGAATAAGAAATTCTCTTATGCATGTCATGTTCACTTAAGAGAGGCCCATATGTCCTTTACCGCTGAAGGTAATTTGATAATGTGCTTCGGTGATGCACTTATACCTCGATCACATCAAACCCGATTTTGAAATCGTGCGACTTACAGTGAAGTCGTACAATTTCAAAATCGGGTGGCCTGCCGATTTCCTTGCAATTTGCAAGACATCTGACACAGATGTCTATGCAAATTTAACAAAAGTAGTGCATTCACTATTTTTGAAATCAGTGCGGCTCCGACGAAGTCGGAACCGCACCGATATGACCGCTCTAATAGCAGACAATAGGGCGCGACTTGGCATACGATTTGCAGGTCACCTGGCATGCAAATTGCATGCCAAATCGCTCCCGATGTGACCGGGGGCTTAATGGAAAAATAGCCTGCCGGTGTTCCAGTTGGCGCTGAGACGATTGGCTGGGAAGGTGTGACTGTGGCTGAACCATCACAAGTTGCTGTGCTAAACCCTCCTATAGATGAATATTTGGTTAGTTCTGATAGCAGAATAGGTAAGACAATGTGACCTAGGTGGCAATAAAGCATAAATATAATTGTATCTGCTTCAAATGACTGTGCCTAGCCAAGCCTTGGTGACACTGAACTCTATTGGTGGTTGGTTTGGTGTAAAGTCCTTACATGCTGAGTTCTACGCATATGGCAGTCCCTTACACCCAGGGGTGGACTGACCATTTGGAAAATCGGGCACTGCCCAAGGGCCCAGGGTCAGTAGGGGGCCCCATGATATGCCCCTGGTATCTTTTTCATAGGCTTTTTTGAGTTTGGGCAAGGACACAGGGGCCCCATGATCCCCTATTGCCCGGGGGCCCCATGAGTTGTCAGTCCGCCCCTGCTTACGCCTATCCTCTCCGTCATTACTATAAAAGATACTACACTTGAAAGGACCAGGAGGGTTCTGAACAATAATAAAACAGTACCATTGTAATAGTGATGAAGGAATTGTTACAGCTACTTTGCATGAATGCAATTCAAAAAAAGCCAGAAAAGTTTTTTACATTGAAAAAGCGATCTGTCCTGAGTTCGGTCAAAATTTCTATAATATGCCTTACAGAACCACCAGCCATAACGTTTTTTTTATTTCTAATCCTATTATACTTCTATAATAAATTCATTTTTGGGCCCACGCTGTGATTACTTCAAAACCTTCCTTCTGTGATAGCTGGTATTATATTAACATCACTTTAATATGATGGACTGACCTGGATTCTCAAATACGTCTTAGGTTCTTTTGTCTGGTATTTAGCACGAAGATGTTGAACGATTCGTCATCCTGTTCAAGCAGAGAACTCCATTACTCTGTAGGGTATTCCAAGCCAAAAGTCTTTGCTGAAAGCCGCAGATAGTTCAAGAGAATTGAAGCTCAATAGCAGTGGCAAGCAAACTTTTGAACCCTTTAACTGCCAAGGAGTTATGGAATATGTGATTGTTGTATCCATTTCTTGGTTGCAAATAGCAGCTGCCTGATTACTCCTACAAACCTAAAGGGCATCGGTACAGTACCATTGGTACAAGTTTAGGACATGAAAACTATATAGAATCCAACACCAGGGTAAACCCCAAATACCAATTTTCTACTACAAATGAATAAAATGTATAAAAATCAATAAACACATCCACATGACATAGAATTCCTGGTCGCTAAGGTTTTACTTCCTCCTTAGGAAGTCAAGAAATAAACTGTTTAAGTTTAGGGCATGACCACCCCCCCCCCCCAGGTACCCAATACCTCTGTCCCTATTCCAGCACTTTCACTGTGCCAGATCCTCTTTTTGCTAATTTTTTATTTATCCAAAAGAGGTCCTCCAGACAAATTATGAGTAAAGTACACAGGCACAGTCAACATATGGCAAAGTGTTTCAGGGGGAAATCTTGCTAGTTCATGAAAAACATTTATAATGATAATTCAGGTAAGAGAAGTCTCCATATATAAGAATTACAGTCTATTACCATACAGCACTTCCAGTGATATGGTGATTAGGGTGATCATTAAGAGCAAGTGAGCTGAGACATGAGGGGTGCCTATTGGATAGCAGTAAAACTAGGAAAAGCCAAACTTGAGGTATGTCTTCAGAAAAATGTTAATATACCTTAGGACATCCTCCAAGAAATGGTGGTAAATGAAGAAAATTCAGACTAGAGAGTCTAATAGGTGAAGGATAAGAATGAAGAGGGATGGGGAGAGAAGAACACAATAGTGTAAAAGTGCAGAAAAAGGGGTGGAAAGGGTTAAGAAGTTGGAAGAATCAAAGGATGGGAGGGACTGGCTTGGGAAAGGACAGGGTCAAAGGAGTGGTTGGAAGAAAAGAGAGTAGGAGTGCTCCACGGGGGGGGCTTACAACTGTCTGGTAACAAGCCCCCCATAGCTTCTGACTTTGGAAATAGTTTTTTGGCTGAGAGAGTTCTTCCTTAGAGTTTGAATTCTTTAGGAAGATTGGGGAATGAGATTACAGGGTTGGTCAGGAAAACAAACTGTCTGCGTCTACAAAGAACCTGTGTTTAGTGTCACCTATTTGGAGGCCTGTGATATTGGGATTTATTCCTTAGCACATTCTCCAGAACATCCTCCAAAAACTGGTGTTAAATGAAGAAATATTAGACTGGAGAGGACATCAGCCTAATAGGTCAAGGATAAGAGCAAGGAGGGGCAGGGAGAGGACACAATAGAGTAAAAGTGCAGGAAAAGGGCATGGAATGGGTTAGAGAGTGGGAAGAGTCAAAAGACAGGGGAGATTGGCTTGGGGAAGGACAGGGGGGACTGGCTTGGGAAAGGACAGGGGGGACTGGTTTGGGAAAGGACAGGGGGGACTGGTTTGGAAAAGGACAGGGGGGACTGGCTTGGGAAAGGACAGGGGGGACTGGTTTGGGAAAGGACAGGGGGGACTGGTTTGGGAAAGGACAAGGGGGACTGATTTGGGAAAGGACAGTGGGGACTGTCTTGGGAAAGGACAAGGGGGACTGATTTGGGAAAGGACAGTGGGGACTGTCTTGGGAAAGGACAGTGGGGACTGCCTTGGGGAAGGACAGGGGGGAGTGGCTTGGGGAAGGACACGGGGGACTGGCTTGGGAAAGGACAGGGGGAGTGGCTTGGGGAAGGACATGGGGGAGTGGCTTGGGATAGGACAAGGAGGACTGGTTTAGGAAAGGACAGGGGGGACTGACTTGGCACAGTACACAGGGGAATGGTTTGGGAAAGGACAGGGGGGACTGGTTTGGGAAAGGACAGGGGGTACTGGCTTGGGAAAGGACATGGAGGACTGGCTTGGGAAAGGACACGGGGGACTGGCTTGGGAAAGGCCAGGGGGGACTGGATTGGGAAAGGCCAGGGGGGACTGGCTTGGGAAAGGCCAGGGGGGACTGGCTTGGGAAAGGACACAGGGGACTGGTGTGGGAAAGGACAGGGGGTACTGGCTTGGGAAAGGACATTGAGGACTGGCTTGGGAAAGGACACGGGGGACTGGCTTGGGAAAGGCCAGGGGGGACTGGATTGGGAAAGGCCAGGGGGGACTGGCTTGGGAAAGGCGAGGGGGGACTGGCTTGGGAAAGGACAGGGAGGACTGGCTTGGGAAAGGACACAGGGGACTGGTTTGGGAAAGGACAGGGGGTACAGGACAGGGGGTACTGGCTTGGGAAAAGACATGCAGGACTGGATTGGGAAAGGACGGGGGGACTGGATTAGGAAAGAACAGGGTGGAAGGAGTGCCAGGTAACAATCCCCCCATGGCTTTCAACTTGTGGAAATTGCTTTTTAGCTGAGAGAGTTTCACTTAGGGTCAGTTCACACTGTAGAAACGCAGTCCAGATGCCTTCCAGATGCGTTTCTGCATGCTCGTTTACGATGCGTTCTGGTGTGTTTTAGATGTGTTCCAGTTAATTTTTTCCCCTCTCTTTTTCTTCAACTTAAATAGGGACATGTGTATTCCAGTGTGTTTGGGTGCATTGTGGTGCGTTCCGGTGTGTTTTTGATGCGATTTACCACGTTCCAGTACAGTTCTGTGTAGGAAAGATGCAGCCTGTTCTACTTTTTTTTCTGCATCTGGATCACACTGGAACTACAAGCACTGATGTGAACTATGACATTGACAACCATATAACCTTTCTGTGCATTTTGGATTCAGAAAAAAAGCAACTGAAATGCATTTAGTGTGAACTGGCCTTTAGAGTTTGAATTCCTTAGTAAGCTTGGGAAGTGAGACAGCAGGGGTGGTGAAAATAAATTCTCCACATATGCAGAGATCTTGTGTTGTGTGTCACCTGTTTGGAGGCCTGAGACATCAGGATGTATCCATATTTTGTAGGATTTTTCAGAGAGGTTCTAGGGTAAGAGCAAAGAGGAGAGAGGAAAGGGACTCATCCCATTGGAAAAAGTGAAAGGCTCCAAAAGGACCCTGTGGACCATTACTATGGTCTCAGAAGAGGTAGTTGCATGGATTTGGTTATGACGGTATTATCATGGGCCTCGTGGTCAAGGATAGAATCTACTTGGTCAAAATGCAGTAGTCTGGTGAGAAAAAAAGAGGTGGCTGGTCAGAACTGAACAGTTTACCAGATCCTCTTTATCCTGCACATGCATGACATGGCCTAGGGGGAGCTGTACTCATGACAGCCTCCAGTGGTCTTGTGTTATACAGCTTTCCACATAGACATAAAAAGGACACACACAGAATATAAAGGGACCAAGGGGGCACTTTGAAAATAAAAGCTATGCAGCTCTGGGAAGGGCCTTACAGTGAAGATCACTGAAATGGGGATAAAGATAAGTATTGGACCAGATGGGGTGCACGCAGAGAAGTGGGAGCCTTTAAGCAGGGGTCTCCAAGCTTTCTAAACAATGGACTAGTTTACTGTTCTTCAGGCTTGAGTGGGGCCAGACTGTGGCAATTGGGAGTAGATAATGTCCTGGTGTCAGTGGAAGAAAACAGTACCTCATGTTTGGTGACGGTGGAAAGAATAGCACCCCATTGTTGGTTTCAGTTGGAGGAATTGTGCCCTATCATTGTTGTCATTCTTCCCCCTTGTTGGTGTCATTAGGAGGAATTGTTTCCCATCTTTGGTATCAGTGGTAGGAATTATGCCCTATCATTGGAGTCATTGAGAGGAATTCTGCTACATTGTTAGTGTCATTGGGAGGAATTCTGCCACATTGTTGGTGTCATTGGGAGGAATTGTGCCATATCATTGGAGTCATTGGTAGGAATTGTGCCCCATCCTTGGTGTCATTGGTAGGAATTGTGCCCAATTATTGGAGTCATTGAGAGGAATTCTGCCACATTGTTGGTGTCATTAGTAGGAATTGTGCCCCATCATTGGAGTCATTGAGAGGAATTCTGCTACATTGTTGATGTCATTGGGAGGAATTGTGCCCTATCATTGGAGTCATTGGGAGGAAATCTGCCACATTGTTGGTGTCATCGGGAGAAATTATTATTATACAGGATTTATATAGCGCCAACGGTTTGCTCAGCGCTTTACAATATAGTGGGAGACAATACAGCAACAATACAGTTCGATACAAGAGGGATTTGAGGGCCCTGCTCCTTGGAGCTTACAATCTAGGAGGGAGGGGTGAATGGTACAGTAGGTAGTCACTGTGGGGGAAGGAAGGAAGGAATTGTGAACCAACATTAGTATCAGTGGGGAAAATTCTGCCCCATTGTTGGTGTTCCTGGATTTAATAGTGCCCCAAGAGCCGGATAAAGGTAAGGAAAGGGTCACATCTGGCCCCTGAGCCACAGTTTGAAGACCACTGGCTTAAAGGATAACTCATACCAAATGTACAGTTTCCTTTTAAGGGAAACTATTATAATTTGAAGTTTCATTTTAATTTTATACCTTTTTAAACTAATGTTTGGCATGTCAACGATAGACGTAGTTTAACCTGCAAGAGAACCTGTGCTGGGGGGGCAGCATTGGACATAAATGTAGGCATTGCAGCACAAGCTGCTTTTGTATTTATCAAGGGTTGGATAATGATTTCTAACCTTTGGCAGCAGGGCTGAGCTGTATGACAATATCAGCACTAGATGGACAGAACTTCAACACCTTACGCAGATAAAAGCTACCTTATATGTATTTCATCTGTGTATTTAGAAGTTTGCCCGGAGTTCAGCTTTAAGACAGAGCAGTGAATATGAGTACTTGTACACAGCTTAATGCACATCAGAGAATTGTTACAGTTGTAGGGATTTTGCAGGGCATGTGTGGAGTAAATTCTATTACTATGGTCATTATGAGGAATAGATCTCAAAGCTTTTATTCTGCTTTTTAGCTGTGAATCACAGCATAAAGATGAGGCACTACACAGGTCTACGCATCTCATTGTCTACAGCACTCAGAGATTGGAGACAGAACTCTTGCATTGTGTGAATATACAGAAGAAGAACAAGGCAGAACATAAAAAGAAGCCAGTTCTTACATAAAACATCACAAATGGAATGTTTTCAATTGAGTTTCAAAGTCATCTGTTCTGTGGCCCAGTGCATGCCATAGAAAAATGGGAATATTTCTTCGATTTGTGCAGATGAAAGACTAGACTATATTTCCTGCTCATCAGTCTGCTATGGCTGACTCGGTGCTGTCTCCTTTAAGCCTGCTAACCTAAGCAATGGCCCTCTAAGGGTCCATAGTGCCCATAGTGATTTGTTCGGGAGGCAGATGGAATACAAGACTACAGTATATTCATGGCTTAATTTGTAAAGCGCTTCGCAAACTGTTGGTGCTATATAAATCCTGTATAATAATAATAATCAACACTTGGCGCTGCCCCCTCTAAGCCTGCTGCCCTAGGCACTGACCTTATAAGCATGCTGTCCTAGGCACAGGCCCAGCAAGCAGACAACACCAAACTTCAAAATGTACAAATTGTGATGACGATTTCCTTTTTTTATCCACCTCCTGTATAATAATAGTAATCAACACTTGGCGCCCTCCCCTCTAAGCCTGCTGCCCTAGGCACTGACCTTATAAGCATGCTGTCCTAGGCACAGGCCCAGCAAGCAGACAAAACCAAACTTCAAAATGTTCAAATTGTAATTACGATTTCCTTTTGTTATCCACCTCCTCTATCCATATCTGGACATTTGTGGCTGAATTTGGCAAGCAGAAGCAAGATATGGCCCTTTAACACCCAAGGTGAAAATCCCCAAAGTGCACAGCCCTCATAAGCTGTGAACTACATAAGCATAGGTTACAGGTCCTACTTTTTTTCACCCCCTCCCCTTTGAAGAACCCAAGCCATCCACCAATTCTGCCTACCCAGCCCTGTTGGCAAGTGCACTTTAAATGGGGAGGTTGCAGTAGACGTTGAGAAGAAGCAGAAGGCTCTCTAGGGTTCAGAAAACGTGAAGACAACTCTCCTTTCCCTCGTTTAGTGGTCTGTAATTTTGAAAACGTTTTTTCCTAACACACGACATAACAGGTGGAGCTTGTATGGTTTCATCATTCAGGTGGGCCTAGGGAGCCATGATTTCTAAATATGGCCCTGAAGTCAGTGATTAAGAACCATCTATGAGCAGAAGTCATTCCTGTCCCCTGTCTGTGACAAATAAGATATCTCTGAGGAAACCATACAGGTAGGTTTCTATGCTGACAGATAATCTCTGCACCACAAACTGGGGGGGGCAGACTGAGAATACAAAAAACAATGTCATTGCTTTAAAACCAGTAATCTGGCATTAGACATGGAAAAGAAGGCATCTCAATACACCTTGCAGAGGTATCTTAGTAGTTTCAAAACCCTAGGGGTTCTATTATACAAATACAGACTTTATTCTGAATTCTCAGGGGGTGGGCCAAAGTCTCCTTCCTCCTGCTGCTGACCCTCTAGTGATATAAAGATCTATATAGAGGAATCAGGACCTCCTTCCTCCTGCTGGTGACCCCTCTAGTGATATAAAGATCTACAGTATATAGAGGAATCGGGACCTCCTTCCTCCTGCTGGTGACCCCTCTAGTGATAATTAAAGATCTATATAGAGGAATCGGGACCTCCTTCCTCCTGATGGTGATCCCTCTAGTGATATAAAGATCTATACAGAAAAATTAGGACCTCCTTCCTCCTGCTGGTGATCCCTCTAGTGATAACTATAGATCTATATAGAGGAACCAGGACCTCCTTCCTCCAGCTGGTGATCCCTCTAGTGATATAAAGATCTACATAGGGGAATCAGGACCTCATACGTACCTCCTGCTGGTGATCCCTCTAGTGATATAAAGATCTATATAGAGGAATCAGGACCTCCTTCCTCCAGCTGGTGATCCCTCTAGTGATAACTAAAGATCTATAGTATATAAAGGAATCTGGAGTCCCTACCTCCTACACCTGTCTTTGTTAATTCTTTTTTTTTTCTTCAAATAGTGCCCTGCTAACTTGATGATAATTTTGTTCTCTTTGTTGAGTCTTCTATTTAGTTTTCATTTAGAGCAATTTCAACAAGCCACAGGTAAGGCAAGTATTATTTCCCAAACAGAAGCAAGTAACAACCTGCCACAAAGTTTGACTTTTTCTTTACCAAAATTTGGAGATTCAATTTGTCTTTCATTACACAGGCTGTTATGCTGTGTAATCAAACAACTAAGGTTTAATTTCATATTAAATTTCCATTACTGGTATATTACAGGCTGGATACAGATGAATAATACACGCTTCAAAGAACAGCTTATGTTCACTGGTCCTCACCGCCAAGTACAACAATTTCTTTCCATTTACAAGGAAGTTCTATGCATTTCAATAAATCAGGAAGTACTCAGCACACAGTGACCTTCACAACTATGTATATATAGTGTGTATGTATATAGTATATATATATATATATATATATATATATATACGTATATATATATATATATATATATATACATACACACACACATACACACACACACACACACACAAAGTATATGCAAACATACATATAACACAAATGAACAAACGAAACCAGCGCTCAAATCTTCATGCTGCAGACTAAGATAACTGAAACTATCATTCTTTGAGGTGCAGCCCTTAAAGATCGGGAAATCTTGATACTGGTGAACAAAAGCAAAAAAGGTTGCACTCTCTTTGTGCATTAACGTAGTAAACCAAGAATTTATTATAAAGCATAAAAATGCATACCCACAAACCAGAGCTCTGATGAAGGGAGTTTGTCTCCCGAAACGCGTTAGCTTACCTCACTAAGGGTCTACCATCACTTTGGACTGTCATTATGGACTCTTCTTGTCTATTTTTATTCCCCTTTGGTTTGTCAGTATGCATTTTTATGCTTTATAATAAATTCTTGGTTTACTACATTAATGCACAAAGAGAGTGCACCCTGTTTTGCTTTTGTTCATCATACATATAACACACTTAGATTCCATTATAGAATTGTGCCTTAAAAAAAGTACATTTCAGTTATTGAAGCATTTTTCTCAGTGAATGCAAAAAATTCTCTGATTGGACAAGGTAGAGATTGTGACATTACCAGAGGACAAAGAACGCTTTGTATTCATTAAGAAAAAAGAAAGGTTTTCTGTGAATGGCGCCCATGCCAAGTGAGCGACCCCCTGTGTTCATTATGCAAAAGAACCAGTAGACATCAGCGATCACTGTAGTAGTAATGACTATCTTCTACAGCATTCCTACAGGTATGGATACTTACATTGGTCCAAGATGGATCAATGGAAATATGCAACTAAAACTATACAAGAAGTTCAGCAAAAATATACCAAATGCATACCTATATACATATTTCATTGCAATATGTTGTGAACAACCCTGCAGATACTGGTGGGCTGGTGACTACAGCGCAAGGCAGTTTATTGAGACTGTCTGCTGTGCATTCTGCAATTCAGTGGGTTGCTACCAACGAGACTTCTCTTTTATTCCTGTTATGGTGACAACTGTAAAACTGAATTTGACATCACTTTGTATCCTGGGGACAAGGAGGGTGAATCTCCCTGACAACAATAAAACCAGAAACGAGTTCTAACCCTTCCAATCTTTCCAAGACCCAAAAAAGTTTTGACCTTGGTTATATACTTTGTGTGAATTTACTATTATCAGCAAAAAAAAAAAAAGCTGCCTTCCAGCTCCCTCCCGTGACCATAACCCTAAATCATATGGTCTCCTGCTATGAAAAGCATTGTGGGTATTTCATGTCATTGGGGACTGCATATAGTCTGTTATTTTAAATGTATCTAGGTTGGGCTCCATTGCTGTCCTAACTGGTTGGTCTATTAGTGAAGCAATGCTTAGATAAATATGGAAACCTCCATTTCTGACCTCTCCTGGTAATTCAAGGTGGATGTCCTTGAAGGTAAACTATGTCATTTTGTCAATTTAATTCATTTTATTTTAAGGTATACAGGCGTACCTCGGTTTACGAATTTAATGTGTTCTGCGAGATTTTTCCTATTGCGAAAAATTTGTAAACCGAAACGCAGTTTCCCATAAGAATGTATTGAAAACCAATTAATCCGTTCCGGAGGTCAGAAAAAAGTAACAAAAAAGTATTTTATCTGTTCAAAACTCTTTATAAAGTGCACTTTAAAAGGCATAGTACTGTACAGGGATATGATTTGAAAAAAATAAATTGTAAATGCATTGAAAACCAATTAATCTGTTCATATTGCGAAAAAAATTCGCAAACTGAGGCATTATTTTCAATGGATTTTCATTCATAAATCAAAAATTACGCTAACCGAGGCGTTCGTAAACCGAGGTACACCTGTATAATGAAATGTCTATTTATTTTGTTTGTATAAAATCCTTGTTGAACAAATAAACACTGAATACAGGGAGCATCCATGACATATAGTTTGCATAAGATGCTGGACTTGTGTCAATAATAAAGCCCTACACTACCTACATATATGACATATGTTTGAAAAACTTCTATTTTGGCCGTATTCAATATATTTCAAAAATATATTTCAAATGAAATATAAAGTGTATGTTGAGATGTGTTTTTGATATATGAAAAAATATATGAAGAATATTTTTAAAAATACATTTTCAAATATATGTCTTTTGAAAATACATTGAATCTACATTTTCAGAATGCATTTACAAGCAGTTAAAATGACTTTTTTACATGTTAAAAAAAAAATGAAAAATATATTTTTATTATTATTTATTACAGGTACTTATATAGCGCCATCAATTTACGCAGCGCTTTACATATATATTGTACATTCACATCAGTCCCTAACCCTCAAGGGGCGTACAATATAAAGTCCCTAGCCTACATTCATACATACACATACTAGGGCCAATTTAGACAGGATCCAATTAAACTACTAGCATGTCTTTGGAGTGTGGGAGGAAACTGGAGTACCCAGGTTAAACCCACGCAGGCACAGGGAGAACATGCAAACTCCAGGCAGGTGATGCCATGGTTGGGATTTGAACCAATGACTCTAGTACTGCCAGGCGGAAGTGTTAACCATTTAGCCACTGTGCTGCCCTAATATTTTTAAACATATGCCTTTAGAAAATATATTAAATTTACATTTTTAAAATATATTAGCATAGGCCAATATATTGTAAACATATGTCACATACAGTCAGATCCATAAATATTGGGACATCGACATAATTCTAACATTTTTGGCTCTATACACCACCACAATGGATTTGAAATGAAACGAACAAGATGTGCTTTAACTGCAGACTGTCAGCTTTAATTAGGGTATTTACATCCAAATCAGGTGAACGGTGTAGGAATTACAACAGTTTGCATATGTGCCTCCCACTTCTTAAGGGACCAAAAGTAATGGGACAGAATAATAATCATAAATCAAACTTTCACTTTTTAATACTTGGTTGCAAATCCTTTGCAGTCAATTACAGCCTGAAGTCTGGAACGCATAGACATCACCAGACGCTGGGTTTCATCCCTGGTGATGCTCTGCAAGGCCTCTACTGCAACTGTCTTCAGTTCCTGCTTGTTCTTGGGGCATTTTCCCTTCAGTTTTGTCTTCAGCAAGTGAAATGCATGCTCAATCGGATTCAGGTCAGGTGATTGACTTGGCCATTGCATAACATTCCACTTCTTTCCCTTAAAAAAACTCTTTGGTTGCTTTTGCAGTATGCTTTGGGTCATTGTCCATCTGCATTGTGAAGCGGCATCCAATTCTGAAGCATTTGGCTGAATATGAGCAGATAATATTGCCTGAAACACTTCACAATTCATCCTGCTGCTTTTGTCAGCAGTCACATCATCAATAAATACAAGAGAACCAGTTCCATTGGCAGCCATACATGCCCACGCCATGACACTACCACCACCATGCTTCACTGATGAGGTGGTATGCTTAGGATCATGAGCAGTTCCTTTCCTTCTCCATACTCTTCTCTTCCCATCACTCTGGTACAAGTTGATCTTGGTCTCATCTGTCCATAGGATGTTGTTCCAGAACTGTGAAGGCTTTTTTAGATGACGTTTGGCAAACTCTAATCTGGCCTTCCTGTTTTTGAGGCTCCCCAATGGTTTACATCTTGTGGTGAACCCTTTGTATTCACTCTGGTGAAGTCTTCTCTTGATTGGTGACTTTGACACACATACACCTACCTCCTGGAGAGTGTTCTTGATCTGGCCAACTGTTGTGAAGGGTGTTTTCTTCACCAGGGAAAGAATTCTTCGGTCATCCACCACAGTTGTTTTCCGTGGTCTTCCGGGTCTTTTGGTGTTGCTGAGCTCACTGGTGCGTTCCTTCTTTTTAAGAATGTTCCAAACAGTTGTTTTGGCCACGCCTAATGTTTTTGCTATCTCTCTGATGGGTTTGTTTGTTTTTTCAGACTAATGATGGCTTGCTTCACTGATAGGGACAGCTCTTTGGATCTCATCTTGAGAGTTGACAGCAACAGATTCCAAATGCAAATAGCACACTTGAAATGAACTCTGGACCTTTTATCTGCTCATTGTAATTGGGATAATGAGGGAATAACACACACCTGGCCATGGAACAGCTGAGAAGCCAATTGTCCCATTACTTTTGGTCCCTTAACACGTGGGAGGCACATATGCAAACTGTTGTAATTCCTACACCGTTCACCTGATTTGGATGTAAATACCCTCAAATTAAAGCTGACAGTCTGCAGTTAAAGCACATCTTGTTCGTTTCATTTCAAATCCATTGTGGTGGTGTATAGAGCCAAAAATGTTAGAATTGTGTCCATGTCCCAATATTTATGGACCTGACTGTATATCATTATTTTTCTAAATATATTGGAAATATATTTCTCTTCCATGTGGGTAGACACAGTTGTGTCTTACACGTTTACATATGGCTGTGAATGTGATTAGTAATATGGGACAGTTTTTACATACTAGTTATATCAGTCCTTTAAAGAAATTACAAAAATATGTGGGTCACAAATCTACATCTTTCTCCTAAGAAAGACAACTGTTTGCATAATGCTGTTTCCATATGTAAGCGCTGCTTTCTGCACCAGCATGACCCATCGGCCATCCAGCCTTCCCGCTGATCGAGAACAACAATCTCTGTAGCTGACTGAACCCGAACCGCCAGGAAAGAAGCCTTATTAATATTCATGAACTGTTGCTCCAGCAAATCTATAATGCCGTTACCAAGTCATGTTTAAATCATGCTGCTTGTATTCTGCTACTCATCAGAAATACTTTAGAAAACCATCATCCTGGCCAGAAGTGCAAAACAAATGATAGCAAATGTCCATTTTGGAATGTGTGGGTGACACTGCATGAGAGAGCTCCTATGGAATGGACTCCGGACAAATGAAATAAACAACACTAGACTAGATACCTGTTAATTAAAGGTAATATATGTACAGTATATATTCTATATATGTATTGTAAGGGAGACAGACCCAACTTGTAGCAGCAGTAGTAAACCATGGGCATCCAGGAAAAGATCAAGCAGGTTGGCCCTCCATTTTTGTTTTCAGCAAGGCAGCAAACTGAGTTTCAGTGCAGGGGAACTGTGTACAGCATACAACAAATAAGCATCTGGTTGTCTGAGCCACTAAAGTTCCAAAAAAGGTGCCCCCTTCCAGAAAAGGTGCCACCTAATGGGTTCCCTAATACAAACAGGCAGCACTTGTACCTCTTTAGTGTTCTGTCAGCACCAGGGGCGGACTGACCATCTGGAACCATCGGGGTCAGTAGGGGGCCCCATGAGATGCCCCTGGTACCCACCGGGGGCCTCATGAGTTGTCAGCACTCACCCTTTTCACCCAGCAGCAGGATCCCACAGCAGAGCTAAAAAGAGTCCTGAGCATCAGTCAGCTCACATATGTAGCACCCTCTAGTATGCTACTAGAATAGTGTAGTGTATTGTAGGTAAAATAATTGAGTGTGACCCATGGTAGTAGTGTGAGTCTGTGATTGAGGTCGGGTTACTGCAGGTCAGCTGGATGACTTAACAGGTTTTGGCTCCATCACCTCCTCCTGACCCTGGAGGACCATAGAGCCTTCCAGAAGTCAGTAGGCAGGAAGGGGTGGAGATTGGCCACTAAGTAGGATCTGGACCTAGGGATGGAAGCTTTATTTCACCCAGACTTCAGGACCCAAAACTGAATTTAGCAAGATTCTAAAAAAAAAAAAATGTTTTCTCTACGTCAGTACCAAACCCTGGAGAGCCTCACCATATGTATGTAAGAAACATAGGTGACACACCCACAATCCTGCCCACCAGTGTCTCACAATATATATCTGTATACATATATACATACACACTGTATTTATTATTTCATATACTCAGAAAAAAATATATTAAAAATAGATTTCCTTTTTTTTACATAAATATAACACTGCATATGAATAGTTCATAAATAGCCAGCAAGTGGTGCTTTGTGTTTCTTTAAAGCGGAGTTCCACTCACTCTGTAAAAAAATAAAAGTCAGCAGCTACAAAAACTGTAGCTGCTGACTTTTAAAAAACAGCCACTTACCTGTCCCTCGGTCCCCCTGCCGTAGCCTGTTTCACCGGCTGTCCTGTATTCCAGGTGCCAGCATGTTCAGTGTGGGCACCCGGCTGTGACAGCTTGCGGCTTCACAGCCGGGTGCCCACTGCGCATGCGTGAGTAGTGCTGCGCTTCCTGAATGGCCCCCTTCATCTTCTGGGACCTGTCACGTGTCCCACAAGACTACGGGGAGGGAGGGTAAGAGGACAACTTCTGCTTCCAATAGTATAGGCGATCGCAGCGGAAGTGGGAGTGGGTACCTGTCAATTTCAGGTACCCGCTCCCCCAAGGTGCCAATCCTTAATGGGGAGCGGGGGACCAATCTTTAAAGCGGAACTTCCCCTTTTGGGTGGAACTCCGCTTTAAGTTTAAAAGGCTAATCTCAGCTCATTTGCTAAAAGTCTTTATACGGAGCTCAATAGCTCAAGTGTAGATTTACAAACAGAAATGAATCAGAAAAGTGTCTCCTCTTCCGCCCTGCTTGTTCAGATGAGCTGTATTGGGTTTCACTCAGAGACTTTGAAGGTAATAAGCTCCTGCTCTCTCTTTTGAGAATACCCATAAAGTTCTGTAAATCTCAGTATTAAATATTTGTAAAATCAAAAAATCTACCAAAAAAAAGATATAAAGCAGTTTGAAAGCGTATGAGCTGGACTGCAGACAGATATAAGACATCATTATACAGCTCTGTAATCATCAATGCATCATTATATGTATTTATGTAAATGCAAGTGGTATCAGTGTCTGGATTTGGCCTCGTATCAGTCTCATGCAGTCCCTGTATGGCAGTGCAGAATACAGAACCTGGTGTGCTGCAGGGCTTATGTGCAAACAAGAAGCATGCCAATGAGAGAGGGGAAAGAGCAGAGTGACAAAGGAGTTCATGCTGCTTCTCATTCCATAGTCCAATGACAGGCTGGCGGAATGGAAATACCTGTGTTACTTACTGCAGCATAGAAAGTTCAGACAGAGCTGTGCTATATAGCAGAGCTGTGTGAATCCCAGGACTAGCTGGACAGGTAAAACATCTACTGTATATGTATATTATCTGTGTAATTAGCTGTTTGCCTGCACTTCATTTTAATTCAAATACAATTGACCAAAACCATTCTATATTCCATTTAAAATAACATGTATTATAAAATTGTGCTGATGCAACTGCCTGAAATGTGTATTATATAGTCTTCTTAACCCCCTGCCTACCGGGCACTTCTACCCCCTTCCTGCCCAGGCCAATATTCAGCTTTCAGCGCTGTCTCATTTTGAATAATTATTGTGCGGTCATGCAACACCGTACCCATATGAAATTTTTATCATTTATCATTCACACAAATAGAGCTTTCTTTTGGTGGTATTTCATCACCACTGGGGTTTTTATTTTTTGCTAAACAAATAAAAAAGCACTGAAAATTTTGGATTTTTTTTTAAAATATGTCATTGTTCTCCTTCACTGATGTAGACTGATGAGGCTGCACTGATAGGTGACACTGATGAGCACTGACAGACAGCACTGATAGGGGGCACTGACAGGCATCACTGATGGGCACTGATAGACAGCACTGATGAGGAGGCACTGACAGGCATCACTAATGGGCACTGAAAGGCAGCACTTATGGGCACTGATGAGGTTGCACTGACAGGCGACACTGATGGGCATTGATAGACAGCACTAATGAGAAGGCACTGACAGGCACCACTGATGGACACTGAAAGGCAGCACTTATGGGCACTGATGGGGCTGCACTGATAGGCGACACTGATAGACAGCACTGATGAGGAGGCACTGACAGGCAACACTGATATGCACTGAAAGGCAGCACTTATGGGCACTGATGGGGCTGCACTGATAGGCAACACTGATGGGCATTGATAGACAGCACTGATAGGGGTCACTGATGAGGAGGCACTGACAGGCATCACTGATGGGCACTGATAGACAGCACTGATGAGGAGGCACTGACAGGCATCACTAATGGGCACTGAAAGGCAGCACTTATGGGCACTGATGAGGTTGCACTGACAGGCGACACTGATGGGCATTGATAGACAGCACTAATGAGAAGGCACTGACAGGCACCACTGATGGACACTGAAAGGCAGCACTTATGGGCACTGATGGGGCTGCACTGATAGGCGACACTGATAGACAGCACTGATGAGGAGGCACTGACAGGCAACACTGATATGCACTGAAAGGCAGCACTTATGGGCACTGATGGGGCTGCACTGATAGGCAACACTGATGGGCATTGATAGACAGCACTGATAGGGGTCACTGATGAGGAGGCACTGACAGGCATCACTGATGGGCACTGAAAGGCAGCACTTATGGGCACTGATAGTCAGCACTGATTAGGAGGTGCTGACAGGCATCACAGATGGGCACTGAAAGGCAGTACTTATGGGCACTGATGGGGCTGCACTGATAGGTGACACTGATGGGCACTGATAGACAGCACTGATAGGAGACACTGATTAGGAGGTGCGGACAGGCATCACTGATGGGCACTGAAAGGCAGCACTTATGGGCACTGATGGGCACTGATATACAGCACTGATAGGGGGCACTGATTAGGAGGTGCTGACAGGCATCACTGATGGGCACTGAAAGGCAGCACTTATGGGCACTGATGGGGCTGCACTGATAGGTGACACTGATGGGCACTGATAGACAGCACTGATAGGGGGCACTGATTAGGAGGTGCTGACAGGCATCACTGATGGGCACTGAAAGGCAGCACTTATGGGCACTGATGGAGCTGCACTGATAGGTGATACTGATGGGCACTGATAGACAGCACTGATTAGGAGGTGCTGACAGGCATCACTGATGGGCACTGATGGGGCTGCACTGATAATCAGGGCAGTGATGATCAGTTCTATGATTATCAGTGTAGAGGTCTCCTCTGAACATTGCCACTTATCGGCTCTCCTCTTCTGGCTGTCAGCATGAGGAGAGGACTGCCGATAACCAGCATTTCCTATTTACATGTGATTGGGCACAGCTGATCACATGGTAAAGAGCCTATGTCTTTGGCGCTTTATCTCAAATGAAATCCACTGTGTCCTAGGGACACAGCGCAGCACCAATCGCAGCACCGCGTGCCCCCTGACATCCTCCCTTAACAAGAGAGCTCCCACCCATCCGTCCGTCATTTGTCAATACAGCGGGCAGGAGATGGTTAAAATCCCCAGCACAGCAGAAATCAGACTGGGGTAGTTGGAGGTTGTGCACTGTACTCCACACTGCTGTACTGCAGGTTTCGGGTACTTAAAGCTGGTGGAGGAGGAATGGTAGACAGTTTCCAGTAGGAGGGAGCATAAGGGGACCTCAGTACTGCTTAGGCCAGAAACATTGGCATTTTTCAGGAGAGGTCAGTAATGGCCGCGTCTCTCAGATGTTTTTTTAAGCTTTGTATATATGCTGTGTTATGAAAATTGTAAAGATCTGAGGTAGGTGTTGCCTCCATATACATATATATCATGATGATGCTCATCCAGGCTTTAGCTGGTCAGTTCAACAAGGTTCAGCACCACGGACAGCTCCGAAGGAGGAGAGCAGAGTGACCAAAGATCTCGGGCCCCCTTCTTACAATTACTCCATAGTTCACCTACATTTTAGGGTTACCGCTCCTTTAAATCAGGTTTCCTCCACTATCTCATCTGCGGCTCCATTTCTCAGACCTTTCATTCCTGTTACAAGAGAAGTTCATTTCTCCTTTCCTACAGTGCCGTGGTTACACAGGATTATCATACCAACAAGCAGAGGATTAGGAAGACTCCATTCCTCAGCACCCGCATTCCCCTCCTCTAAGTTCTTCTGGGGAAAGATATCCATTCCAGCAAGGGGGATGGAATTCAGGGATAATAATATTAGAATTATTTTTTATTATATATATTTTATGTAGTATTATATATTTTTTTTAATATAATATCTGTTTTATGTAGTGTTATATATTTAATTTAATAATTTCCCTTTGGTATTAATAAAGTATTCTGAATCTGAATGATTTTTTATTATATTATTATTATTATACAGTATTTATATATTATTATTATTATACAGAATTTATATATTATTATTATTATACAGGATATATATTATTATTATTATTATTATTATTATTATTATACAGAATTTATATATTATTATTATTATTATACAGGATTTATATACTATTATTATACAGGATTTATATTATTATTATTATACAGGATTTATATTATTATTATTATTATACAGGATTTATATATTATTATTATTATACAGGATATATATTATTATACAGAATTTATATATTATTATTATACAGGATTTATATATTATTATTATTATACAGGATTTATATTATTATACAGGATTTATATAGCGCCAACAGTTTGCTCAGCGCTTTACAATATAAGGTGAGACAATACGGCAACAATACAGTTCAATACAAGAGGGATAGGAGGGCCCTGATCCTTGGAGCTTACAATCTAGGAGATATATATATATATATATTTTACATAGTATTTTTTTTTTAATATTATATATTTTATGTAGTTTTTTTATTATTATATATTTATTATATATATATAATATATATATATATATATTGTATAGTATATATTTTTATAATATTATACATTTTTATAATATTATACATTAATTTTTATTATATCTGAATAAACAGGATATTGAGATATAAAAGGTTTCTGTTTGTGTACTCTAAACACAGTCTTAGCCCTCATGCACACTTGTCGTTTTTACAGCGGCTGTTTTTGGCGTTTGACATTTTTTTCTAAAGCAAGTAAACCCCCCAAGCATGTTATCCTATGTGTCCATGCACACATAGACTGTAATCATCGTTTTTTGGCTTGAAAAAAACCCCAAAACTAGTGGGTTTCTAGGAGTTTTTTAGCTGTAAAAAGACTCTAATGCTGAAAAATGTCAAAATGCGGTAAAAAACGCAGTTTAGTTTTGGTAAGTAAAAATGCAAATGCAGAACAATGCAGAAAAACGCCCTTAATCGCGGAAATACACTGCTAAACGCTAATGCAAAAATGCTAAAAAAGCTGAAAAAAATCTAATTTTTTAACGTGACTTTACACAGCTAACGTTACCAGCGTTATTAAAACGTCCCGTGTGCATGGAGGCTTATGGTTGTCATACACACTTTAATAAATGATTGCTTATTTTTTTTCTGATCAATTATTCCTAATGGGGGAGGTTGACCGGGAAAAGAAATCAACCAATTGATCTCTTCCGATAGGAATAATCGATCTATAGTCGACAACTCATTCAATCGATATGCCACCCATGGGGGGTAAGCGGATAAGTGGATTTCGATCAATAGTTAAGAAACTATCATAAATTATCTGTTGGTTTTTAAAAATGATGCTGCCTGCTTTGTAAATGTAGACCTTTCACAGAAACCACAAGGGTATTAACCCGAGGCACATGTCACTCAGCAGGTATCACATGTCCTCATTCACAGTTCCTCACTGGGGAAGTATTACCTTGGTACTTCTCCTTCTTTGTTAGATACCTCAAAGCAGAACTTCATCCGACAATAACAAGGTAAAAATGAATAGCTCATTAGGAAATAAAATAAATCGCAGTTTTGGTGCAATCATCACCTCCGGTCCAGGGATCTCCCCCGCAGTACTTTTTTCTGCCACTAGATGCCCCCAGTCTGATGGCCAGCATCATCCAATCCCTTTCGTCTGATTCCAGGTCATCTTTGACCTCTCCAGACTGTGACTGGACAGTGAAAGGAGAAGCTGCACAGTAATGAGCTAATTTCTCTGTCACTCTGCTCTCTCCCCCTATCAGCATATGAACTGATTGGCTCTTTGTGCTGCTTCTACCTCTCATACTGTAGCCCTGTTGTACTGGGACCGTGAGAGGCTAATACCAGGTCACATTCTGATATCTACATTGCTTGCATTTTAAAAAAATAAGTGTAATAAAGTTTTACGGTTTACAGTTTTGCATACATTGTGGTCTTTTATATCTGCCTAGGATTCAGCTTTAAAGAACATGATGTCAGCGGGTAACATTTAGCTAGAGGATCCTCTTTTTCAAGTCATTTCCCTTTCTATTCTATAGGGTTTTGGTATCTGTTTGCAGACAGTGAGAGTTTAATAGTGATACAATATACTGTTGGAGACAACCATGCCACAACAAGCTTTTTACATATATAATCTTTCTTCATTAGGCTCCGTTGTTCGCATCTGTATGGAAAGACATAGACAGATCTCCAACCCCCACATGCCATCCGACTAAAATGGAGAAATGAGAACAATGACAGAAAAGCCCTCTTCTCTAGCACTTAAGGGACACCTCCTCCCAAATCTGATATGTCAGTTAGAGGTGGAATCTATCAGTCTTCGGCACTGGAATCTTTTGGCACTCCACCAGCAACATTTCCCATTCAGGTCACCTAGCTCTGGTCATGTCGACCTTGAAATTTTACGTTGCATGACAGACTACATATTTACCTCAAGTATAGGTTTCCTTTTGTGTATGGATAATACACACACGCACGCACGCACGCACGCACGCACGCACGCACACACACACACACACACTATATTGCCAAAAATATTGCGCCAGCCCTCCAAATCATTGGATTCAGATGTTCCAATCCCCTCCATGGCCACAGGTGTATAAAATCAAGCCCCTAGGCATGCAGACTGCTTCTACAAACATTTGTGAAAGAATGGGTCGCTCTCAGGAGGTCAGTGACTCCAAGCGTGGTCCCGTGATAGGTTGTCACCTGTGCAATAAGTCCATCCGTGACATTTCCTGGCTACTAAATATTCCACGCTCAACTGTTAGTGGGATTATAAAGCAACTGGGAACAACAGCAACTCAGCCACCAAGTGGTAGGCCACGTAAAATGACAGAGCGAGGTCAGCGCATGCTGAAGCGCACAGTGCGCAGAAGTCACCAACTGTCTGCAGAGTCAATAGCTAAAGACCTCCAAACTTCATGTGGTCTTCAGATTAGCACAACAACAGTGTATAGAGAGCTTCATTGAATGGGTTTCCATGGCCGAGCAGCTGCATCCAAGCCTTATATCACCAAGTGCAATGCAAAGCGTAGGATGCAATGGTGTAAAGCACGCTGCCACTGGAATCTATAGCAGTGGAGACGTGTTCTCTGGAGTGATGCATTACTCTTCTCTGTCTGGCAATCCGAAGGACATGTCTGGTTTTGGTGGTTGCCAGGAGAACGGTACTTGCCTGACTGCATTGCGCCAAGTGTAAAGTTTGGTGGAGGGGGGATTATGGTGTGGGGTTGGTTTTCAGGGGTTGGGCTTGGCCCTTTAGTTCCAGTGAAGGGAACTCTTAAGGAGTCAGCATACCAGGACATTTTGGACAATTTCATGCTCCCAACTTTGTGGGAAGAGTTAGGGGATGGAACCTTCCTGTTCCAACATGACTGCACACCATTGCACAAAGCAAGGTCCATAAAGACATGGATGAGCAGGTTTGGGGTGGAGGAACTTGACTGGTCTTCACAGAGTCTTGACCTCAACCCGATAGAACACCTATGGGATGAATTAGAGTGGAGACTGCGAAGCAGGTCTTCTGGCTGACCTCACAAATGTGCTTCTGGAAGAATGGTCAAACCTTCCCATAGACACCCTCCTAAACCTTGTGGACTCTTCCCAGAAGAGTTGAAGCTGCCAACTCAAAAATGAGCAGCTAATCCATGCAGTGGGGGCTCATCCCCACTGCATGGTAAAAAAAATAAATAACTGGAGTTCTGCTTTAAGTCCAAACTTTGGAGAAGATGGCACTATGTTGCAAAGGATCATCCTGCAACTGACATATATTTCTCTATCACTCTAGGTTTATTGCAACACCCAGCACCTTCAGCAAGAAGCTTCCCGGCAGGAACTCAGCACTGTCAGCCAGCTTACAACACATCCCGTAGCTGTGAGTTTAGCACATTAACACATGAAGACGAGAGCTTTTCCCTTACCGGACGTCAGGCGTTCGAATGAAGAAGTTGCAACCCCCACCTCGCTACAGGCTCCCCGGCCAATAACTAGCAGACTAGCAGATCACAGCTATAGAAGGAAGTCCCTGTACAAATACACTCATGTAAAAAGTCTAATGAGGAAGTTTCGGAGATTAACCCTTGTGTCATTCGTAATATTACTGGAGGAAGGGTGATGAAACTAGCAACTAGATTTAAAGGGTCAGTCCTCTGAGAATTGACACTTCAATTGTTGGTAGATAGTGAACACTATGGAAGAAAAATATTAGTAGCTATCTGAGCAGACATTGGCATGCATTTATATATTTTCAGACCTCTACCCTTTGTTTCTCCCCTGAAGAAGTAAAGTTTATTCATGAAATGAGTCGGGATTTTTTCTTCCCCATCTTTGATGAACTCTGGTGAACTTTGATCTCTATGTACTCACCATGTTTGGAGCTGGAAGAGTGGCTTGTAGGCAGCGAGGCAGGAGAAATGTTACATAATCTGACGTGATTGTTTTATGATAATATTTAATCATATTTATCAATAAAAAGAAAGTTTTAAAGTATTACTAAGCCCCCAGACCCTGCATTCACTATATCTGGTCTCCCCGGACCCTGCATTTACTATATCTGGTCTCCCAGGACCCTGCATTCACTATATCCGGTCTCCTCGGACCCTGCATTCACTATATCTGGTCTCCCCGGACCCTGCATTCACTATATCTGGTCTCCCCAGACCCTGCATTCACTATATCTGGTCTCCCCAGACCCTGCATTCACTATATCTGGTCTCCCAGGACCCTGCATTCACTATATCCGGTCTCCCCGGACCCTGCATTCACTATATCTGGTCTCCCCGGATCCTGCATTCACTATATCTGGTCCCCCTGAACCCTGCATTCACTATATCTGGTCTCCCAGGACCCTGCATTCACTATATCTGGTCTCCCCAGACCCTGCATTCATTATATCTGGTCTCCCAGGACCCTACATTCACTATATCCGGTCTCCCAGGACCCTGCATTTAGTATATCTGGTCTCCCCAGACCCTGCATTCACTATATCTGGTCTCCCCAGACCCTGCATTCACTATATCTGGTCTTCCTGAACCCTGCATTCACTATATCTGATCTCCCCGGACCCTGCATTCACTATATCTGGTCTCCCCGGATTCACTATATCTGGTCTCCCCGGTCCCTGCATTCACTATATCTGTTCTCCCCGGACCCTGCATTCACTATATCCGCTCTCCCCGGACCCTGCATTCACTATATCCGCTCTCCCCGAACCCTGCATTCACTATATCTGGTCTCCCAGGACCCTGCATTCACTATATCTGGTCTCCCTGAACCCTGCATTCACTATATCTGATCTCCCCAGACCCTGCATTCACTATATCTGGTCTCCCCGGATTCACTATATCTGGTCCCCCCGGACCCTGCATTCACTATATCCGCTCTCCCCGAACCCTGCATTCACTATATCTGGTCTCCCAGGACCCTGCATTCACTATATCTGGTCTCCCCGGACCCTGCATTCACTATATCTGGTCTCCCACAGTACACAGAACATGGAAATGCAATTATTTTGTAAATATAAACTGCTAAATACCTTTTCTCATCAGCAGTATATAGCAGTCGTGTGACTTCTATCAGTGTCCAGCCAAGCACTGGTTAAAGCTTGTAGGAGGAGTTTTCATTTTGCTCTGGGAGAATGCAGGATCCCGACCTCTTTCTGGACAGTTCGGATTGGCTCTGTGCTGATCACATGCACCCTCCCAAGGAAAAAAAAAAACTCTCTGGCAATACACACCAAAACTGAGCATGTGCAGAGTGTCTCACCATGATATGTCTTATAGGAAGATAAGAGGGGGGCACTGGAAGAAGGGGAGGATCAGAGAAGACAGGATCAAACAGCCTTTTTACACAATGCAGAGGATTAACCCCTTAGGTTCCACAGTGAGTATAACAAGCATGCTTTACTGCATATACAGACTGATTTTACTGTTGTGGGTTTAGTAACACTTTAAGTAGATGTGAAATCTGTAGTGGCGATTTCTGTCCCACAGGGTCTTCCCTGTCTTGTCCTGTTTGGGAATCACTATAAAGCAGGCTGTGGTAATAATAGAATGTTCAACTGAAGCATCAGTCCATGGAAAACTGATATTTTAGTGTTCGGTAGAGAGCGCTGCGATGGGAACGATGACATAGTGGTTAGCATTAACTGTATGCCTTGCAGCACTGGGGTCCTTGGCTTGAATCTTGGCCAGGACACTATCTGCATGGCATTTGCATGTTCTGCCTGTGTTGGTGGGGGTTTCCTCCCACACTCTAAAGACATGTCGGTAGGTAATTTGGCTCTAGTATGTGTGTATAAATTATCTGTGCATGTGTTACCACATTCTGCATGCCGGTCCCAAGATGAGCAAATGGGAAAAGTTGAGGAACATGCTTTTTAAAAATCATTCAAGCTCGGTGGCAGTAAATCTCAGGACTGGATGGACAGAAATAATTCTCCTTCAGCAGGCAAAACAGCTGGTGTATACTGTATGTATTTCATTTTGGTATTTAGTTGTTTGCCTGGAGTTCAATGAGTTTAAATGAACAAAAAAAAAAAATCAGGAGCTGAAATATGTTCTAATCTGATTACGGAAGATTAAAAGACAAAGGCCTTGCTGTGCGGTGGAACAGGTAGGTGATTGTTCAACATGTCAAACCTCATTTTCAAAGACATAAGAAAACATGTTCAATAATTTCTCAGTACCAGGGGCGGACTGACCATTTGGAAACTTGGGCACTGCCCGAGGGCCCAGGGTCAGTAGGGGGCCCCATGAGATGCCCCTGGTACCTTTTTCATAGGCTTTCTTGAGTTTGGGCAAGGACACAGGGCCCCATGATCCCCTATTGCCTGGGGGCCCCATGAGTTGTCAGTTCGCCCCTGCTCAGTACGCACGTTAAAATCAAAGTGTGGCGACTGAAGAACGCATTTATCAAACCTGCTCAATCAAAGCACAAGAGCAAAAAATAAGTAAATAAAATGTTGTCTGTACACTCCCCTATCATGCCGGCTATGCATTCAATCCTACACAATAATCAGATCAATGAGGTATTCACCCCCTGCCCTCTTGTACATTTCAGGGACACTACTAGCAAGATCTTAACTTATGGGTTCCCAACTCCGCCCAATGTCTATAGATGCTGATTTGCAATTGCTCATCTTGCCTGGGGGGTTTTCTCACTGTCACCAGCACCTGATGCCACTACAGCCAGTATAATACACTGCTCTAAAAAATGAAAGGAACACATAGAAAACCCATCAGATCTCAATGGGGACAAATCTCCTGCTGGATCTCTATCCTGACATGGACGGGGTAATGTGTGAGGAACGTAAGGATGTCCCATTGTTTGATGGAAATGCGAATTATCAACCTACAGAGGACTGAATTCAAAGACACCCCGAAAATCAAAGTGAAAAAATGATGCAGCAGGCTAGTCTATTTTGCTTAAATGTCATTGCAGCAACTCAGAATGGTCCTCAGTAGTTTGTATGGCCCCCACGTGCTTGTATGCATGCCTGACAACGTCGGGGGAGGCTCCTAATGAGACGACGGATGGTGTCCTGGGGGATTTCCTTCCAGATCTGGACCAGGGCATCACTGAGCTCCTGGACAGTCTGAGGTGCAACCTGGAGGCGTCGGATGGACTGAAACATGACATCCCAGAGGTGTTCTATTGGATTTAGGTCAGGCGAGTGTGGGGGCCATTCAATGGTATCAATTCCTTCATCCTCCAGGAACTGCCTGCATAATCTAACCACATGAGGCCGGGCATTGTTGTGCATCAGGAGGAACCCAGGACCCACTGCACCAGTGTAGGGTCTGACAATGGGACCAAGGATTTCATCCCAATACCTAATGGCAGTCAGGGTGCCATTGTCTAGCCCAGGGGTGGGCAAACTTTTTGACTTGAGGGCCGCAATGGGTTCATATATTGGACCCGGGGGCCGGACCAAGAGTAGATGAATGATGTGTATGTTTCATCCATAGTAAGTATAGTAATATTCCCCCATAGTAAGCATAGTAATTAATCCCCCGTAGTAATTCATCCCCCGTAGTAATTCATCCCCCGTAGTAATTCATCCCCCGTAGTAATTCATCCCCCATATAGTAATTCATCCCCCATAGTAATTCATCCCCATAGTAATTCATCCCCCATAGTAATTCATCCCCCATATAGTAATTCATCCCCCATATAGTAATTCATCCCCCATATAGTAATTCATCCCCCATAGTAATTCATCCCCCATATAGTAATTCATCCCCCATATAGTAATTCATCCCCCATAGTAATTCATCCCCCATATAGTAATTCATCCCCCATATAGTAATTCATCCCCCATATAGTAATTCATTCCCCATATTAATTCATCCCCCCTATAGTAAGTCCCCCCTGTGTCAATTCACTTACCTTTGCTCCGCGCGTTCCTCTCGCCGTGTTCTCGCGCCATTCCGGTATAGCATGAAAATCTGTCTCCTATGAGGATCTGTCCCCCTCGACGTATCTGCGCATGTGCCAGTTTCCGGCATTAGCAGCCGATCGGCGATCTCCGGCACATGCGCAGATACGTCGAGGGGGACAGATCCTCATAGCAGACAGATTTTCATGCTACACCGGTCTTCAGGGCGGACTGTGAGAGGAGCCTAGCGGGAGCCTAGCTCCGCGGGCCGGATTAAAAGGTCCGCCGGGCCGTATACGGCCCGCGGGCCGTAGTTTGCCCATTGCTGGTCTAGCCTGTAGAGGTCTGTGCGTCCCTCCATGGATATGCCTCCCCAGACCATCATTGACCCACCACCAAAACAGTCATACTGAACGATGTTACCGACAGCAGAACGTTCTCCACGGCTTCTCCAGACCCTTTCACATCTGTCACATGTGCTCCGGGTGAACCTGCTCTCATCTGTGAAAAGCCAGTGGCGGACCTGCCAATTCTGCTGTTCAATGGCAAATGCCAATCGAGCTCTATGGTGCCGGGCAGTGAGCACAGGGCCACTAGAGGACGTCGGGCCCTCAGGCCACCCTCATGAAGTCTGTTTCTGATTGTTTGGTCAGAGACATTCACACCAGTGTCCTGCTGGAGGTCATTTTGTAGGGCTCTGGCAGTGCTCATCCTGTTCCTCCTTGTACAAAGGAGCAGATACCGGTCCTGCTGATGGGTTAAAGTGGAGTTCCACTCATCCTGTCAAAAAATAAAAGTCAGTAGCTACAAAAACTGTAGCTGCTGACTTTTAAAAAGCAGCCACACACCTGTCCCTCGGTCCCACGGTGTGTCCCTCGCAGCCCGTTTCACCAGCCTTCCTGTATTCCAGGAAGCCGGCATCTTCAGTGTGGGCACCCGGCTGTGACAGCTTGCGGCTTCACAGCCGGGCACCCACTGCGCATGCGTGAGTAGCGCTGCGCTTCATAAATGGTTCTGTAGTCTTCTGGGACCTGTCACATGTCCCAAAAGACAACAGGGAGGGAGGGAGGGAGGAGGCAATCGAACCAGAAGTGGGAGCAGGTACCTGTCAAATTTGGGTTTACACTCCCCCCCGCCCCCCAAAGGTGCAATCCTTAACGAGGAGCGGGGGAGCAGTCCTTAAAGCGGAACTTCTCCTTTTGGGTGGAGCTCCGCTTTAAGGACCTTCTACAGCCCTGTCCAGCTCTCCTAGAGTAACTGCCTGTCTCTTGGAATCTCCTCCATGCTCTTGAAACTGTGCCGGGAGACACAGCAAACCTTCTAGCAATGGCACGTATTGATGTACCATCCTGGAGGAGTTGGACTGCCTGTGCAACCTCTGTAGGGTCCAGGTATGGCCTCATGCTACCAGTAGTGACACTGACCCTAGCCAAATGCAAAACTAGTGAAAAACAGTCAGAAAAGATGAGTAGGAAAGAAATGTCAGTGGCCTCCACCTGTAAAACCATTCCTGTTTTGGGGGTTGTCTCATTGTTGCCCATCTAGTGCACCTGTTAATTTCATTAACACCAAAGCAGCTGAAACTGATTAACAACCCCCTCTGCTACTTAACTGACCAGATCAATATCCCAGGAGTTTCACTGACTTGAAGCTAGACTCTGATTGAAAAGTCTTCCTTTCATTTTTCGAGCAGTGTATATTACAGATGAGCAGAGGACACGATTGACAGGATTATCTTGCAGCAGTTTGTGTCCCTAGTTCCTCCTATAAATACTCCTCAAATAAGGGTGATGATGTGAGACCAGGGTACAGCAACATCACAACAGACCACCTAGATGAGGGACTGTCCTGGCAAATCCAGGACAGTTTGAATCTATGCTATTGAAAGGGGGAGGTAACAATAAGAACTCCTCAAATATGGGTAATGCTGTAATTCTAGGACACAGTCCAGGGCACAACGTCATGAGGACAGAGCACCTAAATGCAGGACTGTCGTTGCAAATCAAGGACGGTTGGAATCTATGCTACTGCGAGGGGGAGGCAGCAACAAGAACTCCTGAAATAATGGTGGTGCTGTGATCCCGGGACACAGCATCATTAAGACAAAGCAAATACATATGACAGCGTCTTAGCAATCAAAGGACACTTGGCAGCTATGCTATTGAGAGGAGGAAGACAGAAATGAGGACTCCTGAACAGGAGCGGACTGACAACTCATGGGGCCCCTGGGCAATAGGGGTTCATGGGGCCCCTGTGTCCTTACCCAAACTCAAAAAAGCCTATGAGAAAGGTACCAGGGGCATCTCATGGGGCTCCCTACTGACCCCGGGCCCTCGGGCAGTGCTCGAGTTTCCAAATGGTCAGTCCGCCCCTGCTCCTGAAATAAAGATGATGCTTTGATCCTGGGACACAGCATCACCAAGGCAGAGATCCTAAATGCATGACAGTCCCAGAAAATCCAGGACAGTTTGAATCCATGCTATTGAAAGGGGGGAGGTAACAATAAGGACTCCTCAAATATGGGTAATGCTGTAATTCTAGGACACAGCCCAGGGTACAGCGTCATCAGGACAGAGCACCAAAATGTGGGACAGACACAGAAAATCCAGGACAGTTGCCATTTATGCTATTGAGAAGGTGAAAGGCAGAAATAAGGACTCTTGGTATAAGAGTAATGCTGTGATTCCGGGACACAGCCCAGGACAGAGCATCAGAGCTTGTAGATGCATGACTGTCCTGGCCAATTAACGACCATTGGCATCTATGCTACTGAGTGGGGATGGCAGAAAGGAGCCTTCTGTGGGTGTGTTGGGGTACTTCTATACCGAACTACAAAGAAATATAAAAAAAGGGGTTCCCAGAGAAGCAGATTATTGACAAGAGGGAGTGAGATAAGCTAGTGCACCACAGCAATGTCTCAAAGGGAAATGGAAACCACAAGATGATCGGCGATGCTTCCTCTGTACATCTCAAGGTTTTATTTTAACTGCAAAAACCCTAAAGCATATAAATACATTTTTTACATTTTAGAAGTCACAGGGGAAGTCACTTTCTTTATTTTTAGCCCTGGTTCACACTGATGTGGTGCGGAATTTGCTGCATTTTCTGTGCGAATTCCACTCCTTATCAGAATCGCACCCCGTTCATGTGAACCGCTGCGTATGTTAAGTTAACAACACCCCGAAATCTGTCTGCAAAACACGATGCGATGTGCAGAATCGGTGTGAATACCCATGCAATCCAATTCTAGTGTGCACCCAAAAAAGGGTCCTGCACCTTTTTGGTGCGGGTGAGGTGCGATTAGAGCCATACATAATGTATGGCTCCAATCGCACCGCAGACAAATCGCATGTGGTTTACACAGGAATGTGGTGCAGTTCCGAGTGCGAATAACATGCGATATACCACACCGCATTTATGTGAACCCAGGCTAAGACAGAAAAGGGATGTGAAATCAAAAATTCTACACCGATTTCTGAAACAGGTGTAGCTAGCTAGAAGGAGCTAGTTAGTTATTTTTCAGTTAGAAAGTAGCAGTAGCAGCCTGGGCAATAGTCAGCTGGGTCAAATTTGGGTCGGGCTGAGAGGCTCTTTAGATCAGGTCCTTGATACTTCCCCCCCCCCCCCGCTCTAGAATTCTGGAGAAGATTCTAGAAGCAGTGGGCGGGTGTGAGGAGGGGCTGGTCTGCAGTTATGGTGGAAGATGAGAGGAAGCTGAGATGCAGGAGCCTGGGAGGGGGCCCAGTGGAAGAGGCCTACCTTCAGGCAGGCCGCTGGAAAGGAGGATCGCTCAGCCTCACCAGCCCCCTGAAGGAAAGGAACCAACCTAGCAGAAGGCCTGAAGGCAGCCACCTACTTAAATCAGCTCACAGGACTGAGACTGAGTGAATAGTCCTACGCCCCCTGGGCCAGCTAAGGAAAAAGAGCACTCTGGGGGGAAACCTGATTAGTTCCTTAACAGGACTGTTTCATTTAGGCCCCATGTACACGGGACACTTCTGAACAATGTAAACTGACTGCTGGAAAACATAGGTTAAAAAACGTCTGCTTAGCCGCGTTTGCATACTGCGTTTATGCGCATTTATACACGTTTACGTTTAGAAACGTTTTTTAAACATACGCACAGGAGAACCTCCCAAATGCCCAGAATGCACTGAAAAGTGGTAAATTATTAACTATTTCAGACTGTTTCAGAGAAATACAGAGAGTAGAAGCAGAGACAGCAGTATACAGGGGCGGACTGACAACTCATGGGGCCCCCGGGCAACAGGGGATCATGGGGCTCCTGTGTCCTTGCCCAAACTCAAAAAAGCCTATGAAAAAGGTACCAGGGGCATCGCATGGGCCCCCTACTGACCCCGGGCCCTCGGGCAGTGCCCGAGTATCCAAATGGTCAGTCCGCCCCTGGCAGTATGTGTTGAGATTAGCTAGCTGTGAGTTGCTCATTAACATTTCTTTTGTTTCCAAGGGTGGGAAAGGTGTCTGGTGGAGGGAGTCATTAAGGCCACCTGGCAGGGGGTCTTCATGAGGAATTTGAGGTGTGAATGGGCATTAACATATCTTTTGTTTCCAAAGGTGGAAGAGGTCTGAGGTGTGAATTGGTCATTACAATGTGTGACAAGCTTGGTAGGAACATCCTATGTTCAGTGTTTAGTCCATTTGAGTACCTTGAAAACGCTTTGCATGCATTTTTCATGATGAAAAAAGGTTCTGGACAGCATTGGGAACTGGAAGAGTTAAAAAAAAAATGCTTATAAACGTGATTTGCCGCGTTTACAAGCATTTTATGTTTGAAATGCTGATAAAATCGACTGCTGAACACAAGTTTTCTGCGTTCAAAAAAATGACTGTAAACTCAAATGCCTGTAAATGACTGTAAACGATGATGTGTACATGGACACATAGGAAAACATTAGGGTGAGTTCAGGGGCTGCTGAAAAAAATCACTGAACAGCTCCTAAAACGTGAGTTTATCAGCTGCAGTGTACATGAGCCCTTAAAGTGGCAGGCACTGGATCCCGTTGCCCAGGGATTCCCTCAGGCAGCTAGATAAGAAGAGGATTATCTGGGGTCTGGGGTGGTACACCAGGAGAGGCTGGGGATCTCTCCAAGAAGAGTTTCTGCTGTGTAAAGACTTGTACATAGTTGCTAAGGAGTTTGCCCTCCGTTTGCAGTTCCATTGGGCATCCCATACACCCCTTACCCCATCCAAATTTATCACCCCTTAATAAAAACATAAAAGCAAGCTCAAGGGGTGTTTACTGACCCCGAACCCAAGTCTATGGAAAATGTGTGTTGCATGGCTGTGCAGGATTATAGGGGGACCCAAATCTTCAGCAACTCCTACGGGGGTAGCGCTGCACAGGAAATCAGAAGAAACCTATTCTTGTAACAATGGTCTAAGAGAGAATTCCCCTAAATGACAACAAAAAACAACAATAATATATTGCAGCTTGCCAGAACCTAAATGTGGTGACTGCATTAGTATTCATCATGGCGGGCTTTCTACCTTCATTGTCTCCAGGTGATCCTGCCAGTAAAACACTTCCTGTTTCACCATACTGTATGTTAGAGGAGCAGCGTTGTCACCAGGGGCGGACTGACAACTCATTGGGCCCCCCGGGCAATAGGGGATCATGGGGCCCCTGTGACCTTGCCCAAACTCAAAAAAGCCTATGAAAAAGGTACCAGGGACATCTCATGGGGCCCCCTACTGACCCCGGGCCCTCAGGCAGTGCCCGAGTTTCCAAATTGTCAGTCCGCCCCTGGTTGTTACCCCAGGACATGAAGTGTGTGAAGACTACAGACCACCTCATCTGTCCGGCATAGGTGGGAGGAGTTCTGTAGTCCTCAAAGATAACTGACTTAGTTATGAGAGTGCAGCAGATGCAGACTGTGCAGGAAATTATCGCCACCGAGATTTCTGGCAGCATCAACAGTTTTGTTTTTTTTTTATAAGAAATATATAACAAAAAATGTTAGTTGTATATTTAACAGACTAAAAGCCAACAAGAGAACGTTATTAATATTAGGAATTAGATACACTTTATCTTTGGGAAATACCTTTTATTTTCTGTTGCATCTGCAGGACAGGAAGTGAGGGGAAATCTACCCACAAGGACACAGACACAAGAAGGAGACGTGACGTAGAGTGAAACCCTTCTGTACTCTGTTTATTAAACTCCTCACCATGTGCATTGGAAGCTGCGGGCAGTCAGACAGAACCCACTGCATTTCCTGGCTGGAGAATGTGCATCACCTAGCCCAGGGGTCTCCAAACCTTCTAATCAAAGGGCCAGTTTATTATCCTTCAGACTTTAGGGGGACTGGACTGAGGCCAGTGGGAATATGTCCCGGAGTTGATGGGAGTGAGCAATGCCCCATCATTGGTGTCAGTGAGAGGAATAGTGCCCCATCATTGGTGTCAGTGGGAGGAATAGTGCCCCATCATTGGTATCATTGGGAGGAATAGTGCCCCATCATTGCTATCAGTGGGAGGAATGGTGTCCCATGATTGGTGTCAGTGGGAGGTACTGTATAGTGCCCCATCATTGGTATCAGTGGGAGGAATAGTGCCCCATCATTGGTATCAGTGGGAGGAATAGTGCCCCATCATTGGTATTAGTGGGAGGAATAGTGCCCCATCATTGGTATCAGTGGGAGGAATAGTGCCCCATCATTGGTATCAGTGGAAGGAATAGTGCCCCATCATTGGTATTAGTGGGAGGAATAGTGCCCCATCATTGGTATCAGTGGGAAGAATAGTGCTCCATCATTGCTGTCAGTGGGAGGAATAGTGCCCCATCATTGGTATTAGTAGGAGAAATAGTGCCCAATCATTGGTATTAGTGGGAGGAATAGTGCCCCATCATTGGTGTCAGTGGGAGGAATAGTGCCATATCATTGGTATCAGTGGGAGGAATAGTGCCCCATCATTGGTATTAGTGGGAGGAATAGTGCCCCATCATTGGTGTCAGTGGGAGGAATAGTGCACCATCATTGGTGTCAGTGGGAGGAATAGTGCACCATCATTGGTATTAGTGGGAGGAATAGTGCCCCATCATTGGTGTCAGTGGGAGGAATAGTGTCCCATCATTGGTATCAGTGGGAGGAATAGTGCCCCATCATTGGTGTCAGTGGGAGGAATAGTGCTTCATGATTGGTTTCAGGGGGAGGAATAGTGCCCCATCATTGGTATCAGTGAGAGGAATAGTGCCCCATCATTGGTATCAGTGGAAGGAATAGTGCCCCATCATTGGTATCAGTGGAAGGAATAGTGCTTCATGATTGATTTCAGGGGGAGGATTAGTGCCCCATCATTAGTGTCACTGGGAGGAATAGTGCTCTATCATTGGTGAGAGTGGAAGGAATAGTGCCCCATCATTGGTGTCACTGGGAGGAATAGTGCCCCATCATTGGTGTCACTGGGAGGAATAGTGCCCCATCATTGGTGAGAGTGGAAGGAATAGTGCCCAATTGTTGGTATCAGTGGGAGGAATAGTGCCCATCATTGGTGCCAGTGGGAGGAATTGTGTCCCAAGGGCCAGATAAAGGCAAGCAAAGGGCCACACCTGGCCATCGCACCGCAGTTTGGAGACCACTGATCTAGCTCTTTCCACCCCAACCTTACTGTCTCTGGCCTGCCTCTTTCATTCATTGGATTTCAGTTCACATATGGGTGTTCTGCCTGCAATTACAGCCTACTTAGGAATGCCCACTAATCCAGACTGACATTCACACATCAAGGCATTTTAATATTTGTGTAACTCCTCCCAAGAGACAGCCCACTGCTTACATCTGGCCTAAGAAGTCTCGAGAGGAGTACTGAAGTAGAATGCTGTGATGTTTTCAGGAAGCTATGTACAGAACTCTGCTTACCCCTCCCACCAGCCACGACCTGCCTGCTTTGCATAGAGAAGCTGAGAGACCCAGTGATGACATGCGTGTTGATGACAGAGAAGTAAAAATATAAGCAGATTAAACTTCAGTTTTAAAGCATAACTTCTCCAGGCTATAAAAAAAAAACCTATAGAAAGACATTCTATTCTCATACAGGGTTGCTTGTTGTGTCACTTAGGGATGCTCTATAGGTCTCCATCCTGCTACTTCAGCTGCACTAAAGGTCAGTCTTTAGGTTGGTTATGGTAAATGAGTGACACCAGAAAAAAGTGTTTTACAAATGTCTTCTTTTGGTGACACCACTGGTCTGCTAGACATAAGGATCTGTAACCTCACCAGGATGCTCCCTATGCATTCCCTCATTGCCCAAAGTGCTCATCAACCAATAGGAAGCTGGGGATCAGGAAACTGACACATCGCACTTGTCACCTCCCATTCCCTCCTCTAGATGACCAATGGTTTTACATCGCCTCGCCACCATCTTAATATATATAGTCCAGAGGAATACATTGTATCTTCCAAGGAAATCATATGAACAATATATACAATTAATAACATAGACAGGAGCTGCTATTGTCTGCTTGGTACCTGAAGTTCCAACTCCAGATCCTTCATTAGTGACCCAGAGGCCCCAAACAAGCAAGTAGCCAGTGAGGGTGGGTCACATGGTCATTTTAGGTCAAATAATGAAACAAAGACGGAGAATGACAGCCCAGGAGCTTGCACTTTAAAAAGACAAGTCAGCGGTTTCAGAAAGTATAACATATAAGCTGTATAGGATGCCGTGCTCATAGCAGATTCTCCAGGGACTAATAATTCTGATGATTGTAGACTCGGCTCTCTGCCATGGATGATAAACCCCGCGTGTTTTCTGCTCTCACACCTTCCCATCCCCACCTCAGGATTAGTCTGCCTGTCTGACACAAGTGTGAAAGAATTGCAAGATTCACCCCAGAAACAGGAAACACGGCTTCAGAATGACACTATGCTGGGACGCAGCAACCAGGTATATACTACAGACTGTGTACATGTATAGATCCGTACTATACAACCCAGTGTACACTACAGACTGTGCACGTGTATAGATCCGCACTATACAACCCGGTATACACTACAGACTCTGCACGTGTATAGATCCGCACTATACAACCCGGTGTACACTACAGACTCTGCACGGGTAGGGATCCGCACTACACGACCCGGTATATACTAAAGACTGTGCACGTGTATAGATCCACACTAAACAACACGGTGTACACTACAGACTCTGCACGTGTATAGATCCGCACTACACAACCCGGTATACACTACCGACTCTGCACATGTATAGATCCACCCTGCACGACCCGGTGTACACTACAGACTGTGCATGTGTATAGATCCACACTAAACAACCCGGTGTACACTACAGACTGTGCACGTGTATAGATCCGCACTACACGACCCGGTGTACACTACAGACTGTGCACGTGTATAGATCCGCACTACACGACCCGGTATATACTACAGACTGTGCACTTGTATAGATCCGCACTACACGACCCGGTATATACTACAGACTGTGCACGTGTATAGATCCGCACTATACAACCTGATGTACACTACAGACTCTTCACGTATATAGAGCCGCACTATACAACCCGGTATATACTACAGACTGTGCACGTGTATAGATCTGCACTATACAACCCGGTATACACTACAGACTGTGCACGTGTATAGATCTGCACTATACAACCCGATATATACTACAGACTCTGCACGTGTATAGATCTGCACTATACAACCCGGTATATACTACAGACTGTGCACGTGTATAGATCCGCACTATACAACCTGGTATACACTACAGACTGTGCACGTGTATAGATCCGCACTATACAACCTGGTATATACTACGGACTCTTCACGTATATAGAGCCGCACTGTACAACCCGGTATATACTACAGACTGTGCACGTGTATAGATCCGCACTATACAACCCGATATACACTACAGACTGTGCACATGTATAGATCTGCACTACACAACCCAGTATACACTACAGACTCTGCACGTGTATAGAACCGCACTATACAACCCTATGCAATATCTACATTGCTCAAAACAATTAAAGGAACACTTTTTAACCAGAGTTTAGTATCAAGTTAATGAAACTCTAGGATGGCACATCAATACGTGTCATTGCCAGAAGGTTTGCTGTGTCTCCCAGCACAGTCTCAAGAGCATGGAGGAGATTCCAGGAGATAGGCAGTTACTCTAGGAGAACTGGACAGGGCCATAGAAGCCATCTGCAGGACCGGTATCTGCTCCTGTGTGCAAGGAGGAACAGGATGAGCACTGCCAGAGCCCTACAAAATTACCTCCAGCAGGACACTGGTGTGAATGTCTCTGACCAAACAATCAGAAACAGACTTCATGAGGGTGGCCTGAGGGCCCAACATCCTCTAGTGGGCCCTGTGCTCACTGCCCGGCACCATAGAGCTGGATTGGCATTTTCCATTGAATATCAGAATTGGCAGGTCCACCACTGGCACCCTGTGCTTTTCACAGATGAGAGCAGGTTCACCCTGAGCACATGTGACAGACGTGAAAGGGTCTGGAGAAGCCGTGGAGAACGTTCTGCTGCCTGTAACATCGTTCAGCATGACTGTTTTGGTGGTGGGTCAGGGATGGTCTGGGGAGGCATATCCATGGAGGGACAAACAGACCTCTACAGGCTAGACAATGGCCCCCTGATTGCCATTAGGTATGGGGATGAAATCCTTGGACCCATTGTCAGACCCTACGCTGGTGCAGTGGGTCCTGGGTTCCTCCTGGTGCCCGGCAATGCCTGGCCTCATGTGGGGAGAGTATGCCAGCAGTTCCTGGAGGACGAAGGAATTGATACCATTGAATGGCCCCCACGCTTACCTGACCTAAATCCAATAGAACATCTCTGGGATGTCATGTTTTGGTCCATCCGACGCCGCCAGGTTGCACCTCACACTGTCCAGGAGCTCAGTGATGCCCTTGTCCAGATCTGGGAGGAAATCCCCCGGGACACCATCCGTCGTCTCATTAGGAGCCTCCCTGACATTGTCAGGCATACATACAACACGTGGGGGCCATACAAACTACTGAGGACCATTCTGAGTTGCTGCAATGAAATTTCATCAAAATGGACTCGCCTGCTGCATCATTTCTTCACTTTGATTTTTGGGGTGTCCTTGAATTCAGTCCTCTGTAGGTCGATCATTTTCATTTCCATCAAACGATGGGGCATCCTTACATTCCTAACACATTCCCCATCCATGTCAGGATAGAGATCCAGCAGGAGATTTGTCCCCATTGAGATCTGATGGGTTTTCAAAGTGTTCCTTTAATTTTTTGAGCAGTGTATAAAGCATTGAATGTGACTTTTACTGATGGTGAATCAATCTCTGTAATTTTAAACACATGCACCAGGGAGATTCACCTGCAGGTAAGGTTTGGCAAATGTCAGGTTAACTGCTTTATAAATGAGTTGTATATACACACCCAACCAGGCCACCCATACATAATAATCAATGTATATACAGTATATTTCACTGTATTTTAGGAATTTATATTCTATATGATTCTGTATGTATATACTTGTATAGAAAGAACATACAATAATTTCTGTATAAGAATGGAAACATATATACAGTTCCAAGTACCTATAGAACCCACATAGGTATACATACACAGACATGTACATGAGTGTATCTATACACATATACAGGGAGCACACACGTGCACCTATAGAACCCCACATGTATACATTCATATACATGTACGTGTCTATATCCTACATATATACATATATACAGTGTATGTTCAGAGACTAATGCAGCATGTCAGATTTCATAATATACAGTGTATATATATATATAAATAAAGGTGCCTGCAGCACACACTCATATAACATATGGCACACATATTAGGAGAAGAGCATCCATAGATCCTCCATCATAGGGAAATGACACATGGTACAGACTCAGCCCTGACACAGAGACAGTACAGAGGGTCCAGGGGATGGGAATCAGAACCTGGATTCAGAGGTGCAGTGGATGGGGATCAGTACCTGGATTCAGAGGTGCAGGGGATGGGGATCAGTACCTGGATTCAGGGGTGCAGGGGATGAGGATCAGTACCTGAATTCAGGGGTGCAGGGGATGAGGATCAGTACCTGGATTCAGGGATGCAGAGGATGGGGATCAGTACCTGGATTCAGGGGTGCAGGGGGTGGGGATCAGTACCTGGATTCAGGGGTGCAGGGGATGGGGATCAGTACCTGGATTCAGGGGTGCAAGGGGTGGGGTGGGGATCAGTACCTGGATTCAGGGGTGCAGGGGATGGGGATCAGTACCTGGATTCAGGGGTGCAAGGGGTGGGGGGGGGTGGGGATCAGTACCTGGATTCAGGGATGCAGAGGATGGGGATCAGTACCTGGATTCAGGAGTGCAGGGGATGGGTGTCAGTACCTGGATTCAGGGGTGCAGAGGACGGGGATCAGTACCTGGATTCAGGGGTGCAGGGGACGGGGATCAGTACCTGTATCAGGGGTTCAGAGGATGAGGATCAATACCTGGATTCAGGGGTGCAGAGAATGAGGATCAGTACCTGGATCAGGGGTGCAGGGGATGAGGATCAGTACCTGGATTCAGGGGTGCAGGGGATGAGGATCAGTACCTGGATCAGGGGTGCAGGGGATGAGGATCAGTACCTGGATCAGGGGTGCAGGGATGGGGCTCAGTACCTGGATTCAGGGTTGCAGAGGATGAGGATCAGTACCTGGATCAGGGGTGCAGGGGATGGGGCATAGTACCTGGATTCAGGGGTGCAGGGAAAGGGCTCAGTACCTGGATTCAGGGGTGCAGAGGATGAGGATCAGTACCTGGATCAGGGGTGCAGGGTATGAGGATCAGTACCTGGATCAGGGGTGCAGAGGATGGGGCTCAGTACCTGGATCAGGGGTGCAGGGATGGGGATCAGTACCTGGATCAGGGGTGCAGGGGATGGGGATCAGTACCTGGATTCAGGGGTGCAAGGGGGGGGGGTGGGGATCAGTACCTGGATTCAGGGATGCAGAGGATGGGGATCAGTACCTGGATTCAGGAGTGCAGGGGATGGGTGTCAGTACCTGGATTCAGGGGTGCAGAGGACGGGGATCAGTACCTGGATTCAGGGGTGCAGGGGACGGGGATCAGTACCTGGATCAGGGGTTCAGAGGATGAGGATCAATACCTGGATTCAGGGGTGCAGAGAATGAGGATCAGTACCTGGATCAGGGGTGCAGGGGATGAGGATCAGTACCTGGATTCAGGGGTGCAGGGGATGAGGATCAGTACCTGGATCAGGGGTGCAGGGGATGAGGATCAGTACCTGGATCAGGGGTGCAGGGATGGGGCTCAGTACCTGGATTCAGGGGTGCAGAGGATGAGGATCAGTACCTGGATCAGGGGTGCAGGGGATGGGGCATAGTACCTGGATTCAGGGGTGCAGGGAAAGGGCTCAGTACCTGGATTCAGGGGTGCAGAGGATGAGGATCAGTACCTGGATCAGGGGTGCAGGGTATGAGGATCAGTACCTGGATCAGGGGTGCAGAGGATGGGGCTCAGTACCTGGATCAGGGGTGCAGGGATGGGGATCAGTACCTGGATCAGGGGTGCAGGGGATGGGGATCAGTACCTGGATCAGGGGTGCAGGGAATGGGGATCAGTACCTGGATCAGGGGTGCAGGGGATGGGGCGCAGTACCTGGATTCAGGGGTGCAGAGGATGAGAATCAGTACCTGGATTCAGGGGTGCAGAGGATGAGGATCAGTACCTGGATCAGGGGTGCAGGGTATGAGGATCAGTACCTGGATCAGGGGTGCAGAGGATGGGGCTCAGTACCTGGATCAGGGGTGCAGGGATGGGGATCAGTACCTGGATCAGGGGTGCAGGGGATGGGGATCAGTACCTGGATTCAGGGGTGCAAGGGGGGGGGTGGGGATCAGTACCTGGATTCAGGGATGCAGAGGATGGGGATCAGTACCTGGATTCAGGAGTGCAGGGGATGGGTGTCAGTACCTGGATTCAGGGGTGCAGAGGACGGGGATCAGTACCTGGATTCAGGGGTGCAGGGGACGGGGATCAGTACCTGGATCAGTGGTTCAGAGGATGAGGATCAATACCTGGTGCAGGGGATGGGGCGCAGTACCTGGATTCAGGGGTGCAGAGGATGAGAATCAGTACCTGGATTCAGGGGTGCAGAGGATGAGGATTAGTACCTGGATCAGGGGATGGGGCTCAGTGCCTGGATTCAGGGGTGCAGGGGATGGGGATCAGTACCTGCATTCAGGGGTGCAGGGATGGGGCTCAGTACCTGGATCAGGGGTGCAGGAATGGGGCTCAGTACCTGGATTCAGGGGTGCAGGGGATGAGGATTAGTACCTGGATCAGGGGTGCAGGGATGGGGCTCAGTACCTGGATTCAGGGGTGCAGGGATGAGGATCAGTACCTGGATCAGGGGTGCAGAGGATGAGGATCAGTACCTGGATCAGGGGTGCAGGGGATGGGGATCAGTACCTGCATTCAGGGGTGCAGGGGATGGGGCTCAGTACCTGGATCAGGGGTGCAGGGATGGGGCTCAGAACCTGGATCAGGAGTGCAGAGGATGAGGATCAGTACCTGGATCAGAGGTGCAGGGGATGGGGCTCAGTACCTGGATCAGGGGTGCAGGGGATGAGGATCAGTACCTGGATCAGGGGTGCAGGGATGGGGCTCAGTACCTGGATCAGGGGTGCAGGGGATGAGGATCAGTACCTGGATCAGGGGTGCAGGGGATGGGGCTCAGTACCTGGATCAGGGGTGCAGGGGATGGGGCTCAGTACCTGGATTCAGGGGTGCAGGGATGGGGCTCAGTACCTGGATCAGGGGTGCAGGGGATGGGGCTCAGTATCTGGATCAGGGGTGCAGGGGATGGGGCTCAATACCTGGATCAGGGGTGCAGGGATGAGGATCAGTACCTGGATCAGGGGTGCAGAGGATGAGGATCAGTACCTGGATCAGGGGTGCAGGGATGGGGCTCAGTACCTGGATCAGGGGTGCAGAGGATGAGGATCAGTACCTGGATCAGGGGTGCAGGGATGGGGTTCAGTACCTGGATCAGGGGTGCAGGGATGGGGCTCAATACCTGCATTCAGGGGTGCAGGGGATGGGGATCAGTACCTGGATCAGGGTTGCAGGGATGGGGTTCAGTACCTGCATTCAGCGGTGCAGGGGATGGGGATCAGTACCTGGATCAGGAGTGCAGGGATGGGGCTCAGTACCTGGATTCAGCAGCCCAGGCAGTGCAGGCTGTCAGCCGTGTCTCTGGCTCTCCTGATTTCTGCACAGACGTTTCCGGGTTGGTGAATGAGCGTCACGGCTTCAGGTCGGCGGAGCTGCTGCAGCGTGTGTGAAATATCTCTATAAAAGGAAGACAGAAGCACAGGAAGCGTACCTCGCAGAGGATGGACTGCTGATGTCTGCTCTGCCCTCCACGGGGCCACACACCAGAGAACAGCGATCTGGGTGCTCCGCGCTCGCTCGGGTCATGAAGCGTACCTCGCAGAGGATGGACTGCTGATGTCTGCTCTGCCCTCCACGGGGCCACACACCAGAGAACAGCGATCTGGGTGCTCCGCGCTCGCTCGGGTCATGAAGCGTACCTCGCAGAGGATGGACTGCTGATGTCTGCTCTGCCCTCCACGGGGCCACACACCAGAGAACAGCGATCTGGGTGCTCCGCGCTCGCTCGGGTCATGAAGCGTACCTCGCAGAGGATGGACTGCTGATGTCTGCTCTGCACTCCACGGGGCCACACACCACAGAACAGCGATCTGGGCGTACCGCGCTCGCTCGGGTCATGAAGCGTACCTCACAGAGGATGGACTGCTGATGTCTGCTCTGCACTCCACGGGGCCACACACCAGAGGACAGTGATCTGGGCGCTCCGCGCTCGCTCGGGTCATGAAGCGTACCTCGCAGAGGATGGACTGCTGATGTCTGCTCTGCCCTCCACGGGGCCACACACCAGAGGACAGCGATCTGGGCACACCGCGCTCGCTCGGGTCATGAAGCGTACCTCGCAGAAGATGGACTGCTGATGTCTGCTCTGCACTCCACGGGGCCACACACCAGAGAACAGCGATCTGCGCGCACCGCGCTTGCTCGGGTCATGAAGCATACCTCGCAGAGGATGGACTGCTGATGTCTGCTCCGCACTCCACGGGGCCACACACACCAGAGGACAGCGATCTGGGCGCTCCGCGCTCGCTCGGGTCATGAAGCGTACCTCGCAGAGGATGGACTGCTGATGTCTGCTCTGCACTCCACGGGGCCACACACACACCAGAGGACAGCGATCTGGGCGCACCGCGCTCGCTCAGGTCATGGAGGAGCGATCACCACCGATTCTAATGATCAGAAGAGATCGTTAGTGAACAAAGACATCCTTCAACATCACACATCGAAGATTTCCAGCCGCTATGGGGGGGGGGGGAGGGGGAAAACTACTTCCGAGCGCGCCCGTCTCCGGGATTGGCCAGCCGATTGAGGATTGGCGATTTCGTTCTCAGTGAAGCTGAAGCGGCAATACTCTCCGTTATATATCTCCCCCCCCCTGTATTGTGCTACACGCAGCGCCTGAAGGGTTAAAACCGAAATCCGGCCAGAACTGACCATTCCAGCTTTGGATGGAGCCGGGAACTCCAGCCTTCCTCTACTGAAATGGCTTGCGCTGCACACTGTTAGCTCCTCACAATGTGCATTAGAAACTGCAGCCAATCAGATAAGAGCCCGCTTCCCTCCCTGGCTGGAGGGCGTCCAGCATCATCTAGCTCAGGGATGGGCAACTGTAGCCCTCCAGCTCTTGGTGAACTACAAGTCCCATCATGCCTCTGCCTTTGGGAGTCATGCTTGTAACTGTCAGTTTTGCAATGCCTCATGGGACTTGTAGAACTACAACAGCTGATCTAGCTCATTCCTCCACAGCTGGACAGTCCCTGATCCGCCCCTTTCATTCATTGGATTTCAGTTCCTTCAATCATTGAGGCTCAGCATCACATTGGGCAGTACACTTGCTGCTTAGGAATGCCCGCCCCTCCAGACTCACATCCTCCCATGAAGGCATGTTGATATTTGAATAGCTCCTCCCAAGAGCCCACCCACAGTTGTATCTGAACTAAGGGCTATTGAGAGGAGTACTGAGGCAACATGATTTTTCAAGAAGTTATGTACAGCATCCTGCCCATCCTTCCTATCAGCCACAATCTGCCTGCACTGCTTATAGAAGCACAGAGACCCAGTGATTTGAGTGTAAAATAAGCCCTGGTTCACACTGATACGAGCTGTCATGCGATTTGACCGTTCAAATCACATGACAAATTGCATCTAATGATCGGCAATGGATCAGTTTGAATTGGTGCGACTCTGACGAACTCCGACGTTCCTGCACTACTTTTGCCGATTTGGGGAGCGACTTGCATGAAGTCACTCAGATGTCTATAAGGCTACATTCACACTAGCGTTGTGTGCAGGCGGCAGACAGGCGTTTGGGAAGCGTTTTTACCGTTTCCCAAACGCCTGGGAAAATTCTGCACATTGCAGCACATGGTGCTGTTCAAACGGGAGCGTTAGCGTCGCGGCAAAACAAACGCCTCTGGTCCAGTCAGGAGGAGTTGAAGCCTCCTTTTCAAGTCTATGGTGCCGCTCCACAAACGCCCGCCCGGCGGTTGCGGGGAGTTTGCGGAGCAGTAACACCATTCAAACTTCATTATAGGCATTTGTGGGGCGTTTTTAACGCTTAAAAAACGCCTAGCAACCGCCGCGCATGCGGCGTTTGTGGAGAGTTAAAAACGTTCCGCAAACGCTGAGCCAATGTTTGTCAACCACTATAGGGGCGTTTGGCAAGGGTTGGAAAAACAGTCACGTGTGAACGAGCCCTAAGGGTTCCCATGTCATCCCATTAAACCCAAACACATATTAATGACACGGGTTCTGGGACTAATCCTGACAACTCATGGGGCCCCCGGGCAATAGGGGATCATGGGGCCCCTGTGTCCTTGCCCAAACTCAAAAAAGCCTATGAAAAAGGTACCAGGGGCATCTCATGGGGCCCCCTACTGACCCCGAGTTTCCAAATGGTCAGTCCACCCCTGGGGTAATCTATTGCAGATATGGCATTGTGAGTTGGCTCTGAGGAAGAGGTCCTCGAAACGCGTTAGACAGTTGGTCATCCAGGGTTCCATCGTATGGACTCAGATGTTGTTTGGATCATACACCTTGTTCAGTTTGACATGCCTGTGTTATTATGTCCATTGTGAATATGATACCTATTTTTGTTTCTTTAATAAATTATTTTAAACGATAATGCACTAGGTCGATGCGCCCTTTTTCTGTTTCACCATTTGTATCCCATATACTGTGAGTATATTTACCACCTTAATCATCCCCACAACCCGTGTCATTAATATGTGTTCGGGTTTAAAGGGATGAGGGGGCCACCCTAGTGTCTATGAAGTCCCACTTGAAGTTGCACCATTTCAAAGTCGGATCCAGTGTAATCCAGGGCTTAGATAAGACTGGCCATGCACTATGCAATTTTCTGTCCAATTTCCTTTAGATTCACCTTCAACTATGTAGTGCGAGGGCCCGCCTAATTGGATACAATTGAAAGTGTTGTTTAGGTTTGACCTCCTATTATATGGTTTTTGGTAAATCTAAAGCGAAAATCTCATGAAAATTGTATGTATGGCCAGCCTAAGCAGTGAAAATGGGAAGGTTTTATCATCAGTTCCATCTAGTGGCCACAATGCGGTATTTTCCTGAAATCTCTCAATTAGGAAAATATTCCCATAGCCCTGGTTCACATCTGTGCGGTTGTGCATCCCGATATCTGCGCGGGCAGGAGAGCCCATTCATTTGAGCGGACTCTTGTGCCCCGGGACACACAGGGAAGAAGTCTAAGCACTTCTGCAGAAATGGCAGCCCGCCAGGTTCCCAGTATAATTGCAATTTCCAGTGCGGGTGGTGTGCCATTAGAATTAAAGCCACCAGGTCCCACATTCCTCTGTGTGGGTGGCGCGGCTGTCGGGATTTGTGCGGGTCCCGCATTGGCACCACCCGCACAGATGTGAGCAGAGCCTAACCCTAGGTTCACACCTAAGCGTTTTCTGCAGTCCATTTAACATGATTTCCTATGGGACAGGTTCACATCTCCGTGTTTTCCCCCTGGTGCGTTTTTTTAGAAAGGGGCGGGGACTTTTTTCAACGAGTTTTTAGTTCTATAGACTTCAATGGGAACACTGCAGAAAAGCATGTAGTGCATCTTTGCTGCTTTTTTGATGTGTTTTGTGTTTAAAATCTGTCTAGCAACAAGATAAAATAAAAAAACGCATCAAAAACACGTAAAAAACGCAAGTGCAAAAACACAATGCAGACACGCCTCAAATGCAACCTGCATTGGTGTGAACCTAGACCAGGGGTGGGCAAACTTTTTGACTTGAGGGCCGCAATGGGTTCATATATTGGACCCGGGGGCCGGACCAAGAGTAGATGAATGATGTGTATGTGTCATCCATAGTAAGTATAGTAATATTACCCCATAGTAAGCATAGTAATTAATCCCCCATATAGTAATTCATCCCCCATAGTAATTCATTCCCCATATAGTAATTCATCCCCCATAGTAATTCATCCCCATATAGTAATTCATCCCCATATAGTAATTCATCCCCCATAGTAATTCATCCCCCATAGTAATTCATCCCCCATATAGTAATTCATCCCCCATATAGTAATTCATCCCCCATAGTAATTCATCCCCCATATAGTAATTCATCCCCCATAGTAATTCATCCCCCACATAGTAATTCATCCCCCACATAGTTATTCATCCCCCATATAGTAATTCATCCCCCCTATAGTAATTCACCCCCCATAGTAATTCATCCCCCATAGTAATTCATCCCCCATAGTAATTCATCCCCCATATAGTAATTCATCCCCCATAGTAATTCATCCCCCATATAGTAATTCATCCCCCATATAGTAATTCATCCCCCATAGTAATTCATCCCCCATAGTAATTCATCCCCCATATAGTAATTCATCCCCCATATAGTAATTCATCCCCCATATAGTAATTCATCCCCCATATAGTAATTCATCCCCCATATTAAGTCCCCAAGTCCCCCCTGTGTCAATTTACTTACCTTTGCTCCGCGCATTCCTCTCGCCGTGTTCCCGCGCCGTCCGGGCTTCAGGGCGGACTGTGAGAGGAGCCTAGCTCCCCTCACGTTCGTCACGCTGCCCCGCCTACACACATCCTGTCAGCCATCCTGACAGTATCACGCTCCGCGGGCCGGATTAAAAGGTCCGCCGGGCCGTAGTTTGCCCATTGCTGACCTAGACTAAGGCAGGCCATAGATGGGCCGTTTATCGGCCGAATTTAAACGAAAAATCGGTCAGCCCCGTTGCCGATGCTGCCACCAATGTCCACGAAAAACAGCTATTTTTCGTGGATTTTACCAGCTTGACCGATAAAAATAAATGAGGAGATCCGCGAAAAACGGCCGATGGGCTGGTCCCACTAACAGCGTGAACATCGGACGATTTTTGTGCAGACGAAAAGTCGGCCGATAAATGACCCGTCTATGGCCTGCATATGTGAAATCTGTGAATGATCACAGAGGTCACATGGTAAAAGGCTATTCACAACAGCCTTGTACCATGTGACAAGCTGTGACCAATCACAGCTCACACAGTAGTTCTCAATGAGAAGGAGAAATGATTGCTTTTACAGCCTTTATGAGTGTAAAAGCAATCAGTGTAAAAAAAAGTAAAAAAAATCTTCATGACCCCCCACAAGTAGTACAGTGTCACTATGGTGACACTATACTGCTAGGGTGACAGAATGTAAAAAAAACATAAATAATAATATAAAAAAAAAGTAAAAAAAATGTAAAACAATTTTTTGAAAAATGATAATTTTTGGTTATAAACTAATTTGAATTATTTTCTTTTACTAAAAAGATAGCTGAATACATTTTGATTTATGAAGAAAGATTATTTATTAGCAAAATTATATAAGAAAAACATTTTTTTTCTACTTTTTCATTTATATAGCAAAAAAAATAAAAATCTCAGTGGTGAATAAATATCACCAAAATAAAGTTTTATCCGTCTCAAAAAAAAATGCTAAAAAATTCATATGGGTACAGTGTTTCATGACCGCACAATTGTCAAAGTGTGATAGCGCTGAAAGCTGAAAATTGGTCTGGACAGGAAGGGGGTAAAAGTGTCCGGACCGGAAGTGGTTAAGTTAACAACACCCCAAAATCGTTCTGCAAAATGCGGTGTGATGTGCAGAATCGGATCGCATAGATGTGAATACCCATGCGATCCGATTCTAGTGTGGACCAAAAAAAAGGATCCTGCACCTATTGGTGCGGGTGCGGTGTGATTTGAGCCATACAAAATGTATGGCTTTGATTGCACTGCACACAAATTGCATGTGATTTGCACAGGAATGCGGTGTGGTTCCTGTGTGTATCACATGCAGTATACTGCACCACATATATGTGAACAAAGGCTGACAGGTGAGCAGTGTAACGTGACACAGGAGGTCTGGCACTAAAATGATTGCTCTCACTTTGACGTTAGCGGCGATACCTCACATGGGTGGTGTGATCACCATTTACAGATGTGTGCGGGACATACTTGTTCTGTCTCTCCAATCTAAGCATTGATAGTGTGATCTCTGTAACTTACAGTTGTGATGAGATAGCGATAACTTCAACCTCAGCTGGATACCACAGTCAGTGACTCAATCGATAAGACGTCTTGTAGATCTTGTGAAGTTTATTCCATAAACTGAGAGAATCTTACAACAATGAACATTCGATAGGTCAAAAGATCATAAAGTTTCCTGCTTCATGACATGAGGCTAGAGCTGCAATGCATTTCTGGGAAAGGGGGAGGGCTATCTATACAGCATTAACTAAACCAAAGGAAAGGGAGGAGCAGAAACAAAATATAGAAACACTTAAAGGCATATGACAGTCATGTGAAACATGGCAATACTTATGTGTTCACATTTGCCCATGAGCACAGGGGAATGGGGACTTTACATTTTTTATTATTTTTTTACATTTTGCTAGGTTTTTTTTTCTCTTATTTTTTTTATTGAACTTTATTGCTATCACAAGGGGTGTGGCACCAGTAAAATCCATTTATCGCTTCCTGACCGCCCTATAGCAAAAATACTGCTACAGGGTGGCACAGGTGCGCAAAATCACGTATATATACGTGATTTGCATTTCTGGGTAGGGGGGCACACGCGCCACAAGCGTGCCCTACCCACTCCTCCATTCACGGCCACGGCTGTCAATCACTGGGTCCCAGCCAGTGATTGCCAAGTATCTTCAATGGGGGGGGAGAACTGTTTGTAAACAATTCGCATGTGATTTGCAGAGGAATGCGGTGCGATGCGGTTCCTGTGCGAATCACATGCGATGTACCGCACCACATATATGTGAACCCGGGCTAAAGGGATGAGGTGGCCACCCTTCTCCATATCTCTTCTGGCCTCCAAAGCATCTGATCAAACCAAGATCATTTTCATCGTTACAAACCAGTAACGGCTCAGAAACAAACAAGCCAAATCCGACCCGCCATGCCATTTCATGTGGCCCTTGCACCTCCCCGGAAGCTGTGGCATGTAAGGGACAGTGGGGGGACCAGGGGCGGACTGACTATTTGGAAAGGGCCCGGGGTCAGTAGGGGGCCCCATGAGATGCCCCTGGTACCTTTTTCATAGGCTTTTTTGAGTTTGGGCAAGGACACAGGGGCCCCATGATCCCCTAATGCCCGGGGGCCCCATGAGTTGTCAGTCCGCCCCTGCTGCCCTCTTCCTTTATACTTGCATTGCAGTTGTGTTGCTGTACTCATCTGTGGTCGATCATTCCAGACCGATCGACATCCCAGTCATACTCAGACCCAGAATGATCGCAGCATTTGATATGAAGCATCACAGATCGCTGGGTCTCTTTCAAACAGGCACTGAAAATAGGCAGTTGGGTCACATCTCCACCCAGGTTCACCCCCAAGCGTTTTCCGCAGCGTTTTGCAGAAACGCACAGCAGTCCATTTACCATGATTTCCTATGGAACGCGTTCACATTTATGCTTTTTTGAGCTGCTGCCTTTTTGAAAAGGGTCAGGGACTTTTTTAAAGCAAAAAAGCTGCGTTTTTGCTATAATAGAGTTCAATGGAGAAGCTGCTGAAACTTATGTATTTCTTTTTGGCCGTGTTTTTACCGCATTTTGCTTTTTTTTTCTGCCCAGCAACAACAAAAAAAAAAAAATCACATCTCCACATTTTCACCCAGTTTCCAGTTTTTTGAAAAGGGTCAGGGACTTTTTTAAAGCAAAAAAGCTGCGTTTTTGCTATAATAGAGTTCAATGGAGAACCTGCTGAAACTTATGCATTTCTTTTTGGCCGTGTTTTTACCGCATTTTGCTTTTTTTTTTCTGCCCAGCAACAAAAAAAAAAAAAAAATCACATCTCCACGTTTTCACCCAGTTTCCAGTTTTTTGAAAAGGGTCAGGGACTTTTTTAAAGAAAAAAAGCTGCGTTTTTGCTATAATAGAGTTCAATGGAGAAGCTGCTGAAACTTATGTATTTCTTTTTGGCCGTGTTTTTACCGCATTTTGCTTTTTTTTTTCTGCCCAGCAACAAAAAAAAAAAAAAAATCACATCTCCACGTTTTCACCCAGTTTCCAGTTTTTTGGAAAGGGTCAGGGACTTTTTTGAATGCAAAAAGTTGCATTTTTGGTTCTATAGACTTCAATGAAAACGCTGCAGAAAAGCTTGTAGTGTGTTTTTGCCACATTTTAAATCTGCCTAGCAACAAGAAAAAAAATGTAAAAAAAACACAAGACGCATCAAAAACTTGGCAAAAACGCAATGCAGAAACGGATCAAACGCAAATGGCATAGGTGTGAACCGAGCCTGAGGGCGTGTGCTTTGATTTCTGAAAAGTGATCCACATTCGGATCGCTCTTCATAGAGCATTCCTTTCAGCTTCTCACAGCCTACTTTAACCCCTTGCACCCCACACTAGTGTGCAGCAACCTCATGGGTTGCACGTGGTTGCAGGGAGCTTGCAGAGCAGCCCCATTCACTTCAATGGGTTGCTCTCGTTGGGCGCTACACCAGCCAAAAGCATCATGGGATATAATTCCTGCTGCGGTCAGGGCATGTGTACACCGCAAGCGGCTGCCTCTGCAGCTAAAGAGGGTAGTGGTTGGGAGGAGGTAAAAGCACGGCCCAGCTGTGGAGTTTTACTGCTTCCCAACCACTAGTGTAAAGGAGCCTTTACCACGTCCTGGCTGCCTATCAATTGTTACAATAGGGAGCAGGTGGAGGTGTACACACTGCAGCGTTATGCAGGCCACAGACGGGTCGAACACTGGCCAATTCTTCGAATGATAAACGTTCGGCCGACGTTACCACCAACAGTTTAAAAAATTGGCCGACTAAATCAGGGGCGGACTGACAACTCATGGGGCCCCCCGGGCAATAGGGGATCATGGGGCCCCTGTGTCCTTGCCCAAACTCAAAAAAGCTTATGAAAAAGGTACCAGGGGCATCTCATGGGGCCCCCTACTGACCCCGGGCCCTCGGGCAGTGCCCAAGTTTCCAAATGGTCAGTCCGCCCCTGGACTAAATCATAAAGTTCCCCCCATAACTTCTGTCCCTTGCAGGTCACGGCTCATGTGCTGATTTTTTATCGTTGAAACAATCGGCCAATTTTGCCATCATTGCCGGGAGAATTGGCCGATCGTCCAAATCAGCCGCAAATTTTTCAACATGACCGAAAATCTCAAAGTGCAAAAAACGGCCAACCAATTAGCCCACTGACAGTGCAAAAATCGGCCGATTTTCGAAGCGTTTATGGCCGGCATTAGTCCCCGGTCACACTGCCGTGAATTGTCATGCAATTTGATGCAAGTTTTAAATCGCATGACAAGTCACACCCTATTGTCCGCAATGGAAGCGGTCAAATCAGTGCGACTCCAACTCTGTCAGAGTCGCACCGATTTTGGAAGTACCTCATGCATTACTTATTGCAGGTTCAGGTGGGACTTGCATAGACGTCATGAAGTCGCTCAGATGTCTTCCAAGTCGGACTGACATTCGTCTTTGAAATTGTGCGAATTCAAGTGAAGTCACGTGATTTCAAAGTCAGATTCGGTGTAAGCGAAGCCTTATGTCACAAACAGAGGCGGACTAGCAACTCATGGGGCCCCGGGCAATAGGGGATCATGGGGCCCCTGTGTCCTTGCCCAAACTCAAAAAAGCCTATGAAAAAGGTACCAGGGGCGGACTGACAACTCATGGGGCCCCCAGGCAATAGGGGATCATGGGGCCCCCAGGCAATAGGGGATCATGGGGCCCTGTGTCCTTGCCCACACTCAAAAAAGCCTATGAAAAAGGTACCAGGGGCATCTCATGGGGCCCCCTACTGACCACGGGCCCTCGGGCAGAGCCTGAGTTTCCAAATGGTCAGTCCGCCCCTGATATGGGACATGCTGGACGCCTCCATCCCTCTTCACTTTCATGGAATGGCGATTTGAGCCCGGTGTCACACTTCTGCGGTGTGGAACATCGCATGGGATTCACACAGGAACCGCACCGCATTTGCAATTTCTGTGTGGTGCAATTGGAGCCATTTTGTATGGCTCAAATCGCACCACACCCGCACCAAAAACATGCAGGACACTTTTTTTGGTCCGCACTAGAATTGGATTGCACACCTATGCGATCTGATTCTGCACATCGCACTGCATTTTACAAATCTATTCCAGGGTGTTGTTAACTTAACATACACACCCACAGCAGTTCACATGAACGGGGAGCGACTCTGATGAGGTATGGAATTCGCACAGGCACCAGTGCAAATTCCGCACCGCATCGGTGTGAACCCGGGCTCAAGGATTCAAAAAAGCTGATCAAAGCTGGCTGAAAGCTTAAAAAAAACCTGCTGTACACACTGCTGCTCCAAATAGTGTTCCCCTGGCTGAAGTCAGTATGAACGAGGGACTGATTGCCCATATGAGGGACTGATTGCCCATATGAGGGACTGATTGCCCATGTGAGGGACTGATTGCCCATATGAGGGACTGATTGCCCATGTGTGGGTCTGATTGCCCATGTGTGGGTCTGATTGCCCATGTGTGGGTCTGATTGCCCATGTGTGGGTCTGATTGCCCATGTGTGGGTCTGATTGTCCATGTGTGTGTACGGGGGAGGTGATCTTCAGCTTAGAATTGCTGTCATGTTCAGTTCAGTAGAATTAAAGGTGCACATATCCAGGTCACAATCTTATGCAGGCCATAGACGGTTCGTTTATCAGCCGATTTTTTTTGTCCGAAAAACGAAACATCATTCGTTCTGTAAACTGATGGTGCCACCAATGATTGCAAAAATTGGCCCTTTTTCACGAATTTTCCAGCATGACTGATAAACGAAATGAGGAGGAACTGCGAAAATCGGCCGATGCCACGAACAGTGCGAAAATTGACACATTCTTTCGGATGAAAAATCGGCTGATAAACGAACCATCTATGGCCTGCATTAGTCTAGGTTCACACCTATACAGGTTGCGTTTAATGCGTTTCTGCTGCATTTTTGATGCTTTTTTTCTTTTCTTTTTTTTGTTATTTTTCTTGTTGCTAGGCAGATTTTAAACACAAAATGCATCAAAAACACAGAAAAAACGCACAATACATGCTTTTCTTCAGCGTTCCCATTGAAGTCTAAAGAACCAAAGACGCAACATTTTGCGTTCAAAAAAGCCTCTGACCCTTTCCAAAAAATGCACTGCGTGAAAACGCGGAGATGTGAACCTGTCCCATAGGAAATCATGTTACATGGACTGTACTATGTTTTTGCAAAATGCTGCAGAAAACGCTTAGGTGTGAACCTGGGATAAGGCTGCGTTCACACTGATTTGTAGCTTGAAGCTCCAAAAACGCTCAAATTAAAAAAGATCAGTTGTTCTGTGGTGCCTGTTCACACCTGATCACACAAACAGGCACCACAGAGAAAAATGGATTCTTTAAGTTTAGGCAATTTTGGAGCTTTCCCTGGGTTCTCATATATGCGGTGCGGTTTATTGCGTGTGATTCGCACAGGAACCGCACCGCATTCCTGTACACATGTGATCTGTGCAGGGGCGGACTGATCACTTGAAAACTCAGGCACTGCCCGAGGGCCCGGGGTCAGTAGGGGACCCCATGAGATGCCCCTGGTACCTTTTTCATAGGCTTTTTTGAGTTTGGGCAAGGACACAGGGGCCCCATGATCCCCTATTGCCCGGGGGCCCCATGAGTTGTCAGTCCGCCCCTGGATCTGTGTGCGGTGTGATTGGAGCCGTACATTTTATATGGCTCTAATCGCGCCCCACCCTCACCTACAAGGTGCAGGATCCTTTTTTTGGGTCCGCACTAGAATCAGATTGCATGGGTATTCACACCTATACGATCCAATTCTGCACATCGCACTGCGTTTTGCAGACCGATTTCGGGGTGTTGCTAACATACACACCTGCAGCAATCTGCATGAACGGGGTGCGATTCTGACTTCACACAGAAAACGCTGCGAATTCTGCACCGCATCAATGTGAACCCGGGCTCAAGCTACAAATCGCTCGTGTGAATGCAGCCTCAGCCCCTCCTTGTTAGGGCTCATTCACACTTGACGTATTTCTAACTCTTGCCAAACGCCCCTATATCATTGGACAGGCATTAGACAGGCATTTGGGAAGCATTTTTAACGCTCCCCAAACACCCTATGCGCAGTTTTGAGGCGTTTGATAGGTGTTTGCCAAGCGTTAAAACCGCACCACAAAAGCCTAAAATGAAGTTAAATAGTATTAACGCTTCACAACCGCCTTGCAAATGCCCCGCAAACGCCTGGCAGGAGTATGAGGAGCGGCACCATAGACTTGAATGGGAGGCTTCAACTCCTCCTGACTCCACATGAGGCGTCAGTTTTGCTGCGATGCTAAAGCTTCAGTGTGAATAGCGCTGTGTGCTGCCATGTGCAGAATTTTCAGAGGCATTTGAGAAGCGTTAAAAACGCTTCCCAGACGCCTGCCGACAAAGCTAGTGTGAACGTAGCCTTAGGAAACCAGTGCTTGAATGGTGACCCTGTTATCCCAGTGCAGCATATGTAACCATTGATCTCTATGCAATGCTAATGCAGCTCAGCAGGGGGCAGGCTATACCCATAGGGGCCCATTCACTTTAGGTTGTATTACCATGGTCCATTCGGATCGATTGGGTTCCAACACAGAAATAATTGCTCCTGATTGTTTTTGTTAACAGGACGTATCTTGAGCAGGGGCGGACTGACCATTTGGAAACCCAGGCACTGCCCGAAGGCCCGGGGTCAGTAGGGGGCCCCATGAGATGCCCCTGGTACCTTTTTCATAGGTTTTTTTGAGTTTGGGCAAGGACACAGGGGCTCCATGATCCCCTATTGAGGGCCCGGGGTCAGTAGGGGGCCCCATGAGATGCCCCTGGTACCTTTTTCATAGGTTTTTTTGAGTTTGGGCAAGGACACAGGGGCCCCATGATCCCCTATTGCCCGGGGGCCCCATGAGTTGTCAGTCCACCCCTGATCTTGAGTGGTGGTGCACCACAGGTGCGTTGAGGTGCCTTTTAAAATGGTGATGCTCAGGGGCGGACTGACAACTCATGGGGCCCCCGGGCAATAGGGGATCATGGGGCCCCTGTGTCCTTGCCCAAACTCAAAAAAGCCTATGAAAAAGGTACCAGGGGCATCTAATGGGGCTCTCTACTGACCCCGGGCCCTCGGGCAGTGCCCGAGTTTCCAAATGGTCAGTCCGCCCCTGCGCTCATAGACAATGGGGTTGATTGACTAAAGGCAAATAGGCTGTGCACTGCAAGTACAGTAAGGGCTCGTTCACACTTGACTTTTTTTCTAACTCTTGCCAAATGCCCCTATAGCATTTGACAGGCATTAGACAAGCATTTGGGAAGCATTTTTAACGCTCAACAAACGCCCTACGCGCGGTTTTGTGGCGGTTGGTAAGCGTTTGCCAAGCGTTAAAACCGCACATCAAATGCCTATAATGAAGTTTAAATGGTATTAATGCTCTGCAAACGTCACCACAAATGCCTGCCAGGCGTTTGCAGAGCGGCACCATAGACTTAAATGGGAGGCTTCAACTCCTCCTGACTCGACCAGAGGTGTCCGTTTTGATGCGACGCTAACACTTCTGTGTAAACAGCGCTGTGTGCTGCCATGTGCAGAATTTTCAGAGATGTTTGAGAACCATTAAAAACACTTCCCAAACGCCTGTCTGACGCCTGCTGACAAAGCTAGTGTGAACGTAGCCTTACTGTGGATCTGAGGGGAACACGCAAGGAAAATAAAAAAAACTGCATTTTTGCTTGCACATGGTTGGATGAAAGAAATCCGCAGAGCTTCACCTCATTTGAGAGCTTCCCCTCGGATTCAAAGCGACTGCACTTGCAGTGCACAGTATATTCACCTTTAGTAAATCAGCCCCAATGTGTTGCAGCGATCTGCGATTATTATTACATGTATTCCCATAAGTGCCCAGTCACACCGATGGGATTTGGGAATGGAAATCGCATCTAATGAATGTGAAGGTCAGCATCTTAATGTGCGATTTCTAAAGGAGTTCTGGCATGACTTTTTCTGTCATTTTGTTGCGATTTCACATACATAGAATGGAAATCGCACTGAAAATTGCAAGAAATCGTTGGGAAATCTTCACAAGTAGCAATAAAGTCTTCAGAGATTGCACTGAAATTGCAGGATTTTAAATGGCAGCTGTGATTACAGCACGATGTGTACACACCAGGGGCGGACTGACAATTCATGGGGCCCCTGTGCAATAGGGGATCATGGGGCCCCTGTGTCCTTGCCCAAACTCAAAAAAGCCTATGAAATAGGTACCAGGGGCATCTCATGGGGCCCCCTACTGACCCCGGGCCCTTGGGTAGTGCCCGAGTTTCCAAATGGTCAGTCCGCCCCTGGTACACAAGCCGTAGGCCTCATTCATAAAGCCATTACTAGGTGCCCCTTATGCCCATCCTCAGCTTCTCTAACTTTAGTGGGCATATTGAGGATACGGATCAGGCTAGCTTCACACTGATGCTTTTTTTTTTATTTTATTATACAGTTTAGGTTTTTTTTTTTTCCTTTAGGTGCTCCCATTGACGTCTATAGGGCCAAATGTTACACCAAACGCAGCGCCTGCCCTTTTTCCCCCAAGATACACATTTCATAGGTGTGAATGGGCCCCATAGACAATAATGGGATTCCTCTTGTTGCAGGACAAATCGCACAGGTGTGAACCAGGGAACATACCAAAAATCAGAGAAGCCTTAGCCCTCATGCACACTGGACGTTTTCCCACATTTTTGCTGCGTTTGCATTTTTTAGCGCTTTCTTGGGTAAAAAAGTCTAAAAACGCTGTTTTGCCGCGTTTTGACACATTTTTCAGCGTTAGAGCGTTTTTACAGCTAAAGAACTCCTCTATAAACCCACTAGTTCTGGGGTTTTTCTCCAGCCAAAAAACATGGATTACAGTCTATGTGTGCAGGGACACATAGGATAACATGCTGGGGGGTTTACTAGCTGAAAAAAAAACCATAAAAAAAAGGTCAAAAGCCAAAAACAGCTGCTGTAGAAACATCCAGTGTGCAGGAGGACTTAAGCCGGCCATACACGGGTCGAATTCTGAAAGAATTTTCCATTCGAATTTCGCCCCATTAGTGGGTCACAGAAACAGACGATTTTGGGTGACCATCGAATCTGAGTGATCGGGCATGTTGGAAATTTTTTGAAAAACAAACGAATTTCGAATCAATGATGGGAGAATCGTTCGGGAAATATAAAGCTGTGACCTGGAAAGAAAAGAAAATTGTTGGCCATGAAAATTCTTTTCTATAGCAATAGGTGAAAGTGAAGGCTTGGTTGGTTGACTTTCAAAATCAATGGTGGCGTAATAGGATTATACAATGCACAAAATGTCTGATTTTCTAAAGAATATTTGTTCAGAATTCGACCCATGTATGGGCTGCATTAGCCTTGCTGTGCCTGGCACCACCTTTCCTGCAATGTCTTCTCATGCTGATAGGGATGGACTGACCATTTGGAAACTCGGGCACTGCCCGAGGGCCCGGGGTCAGTAGGGGGCCCCATGAGATGCCCCTGGTACCTTTTTCATAGGCTTTTTTGAGTTTGGGCAAGGACACAGGGGCCCCATGATCTCCTATTGCCCGGGGGCCCCATGAGTTGTCAGTCTGCTGGATGCCTAGCAGGCCCATTGACTGGCATCACTCACCCAGCAGGTGCCCCAATAGGGAAGGTATTGGAGTGCTGTAAAGTCACCAAGCACACGTCTCTCCATTATTGTAACGTCTGCAGGACCTTTTTCCGTCTACACTGAATGGGTTAACCAATAATCATCATTTTGATCATTGTAATAAGCTGGGTCTTCCCCAGATCAGGAGGCCTCAGCTGGTATCATACTTCCCCATTATCAGCGGCTGGTGCTATATAGGCCATCCAGGGAACCAGCTCCCAGCCCCACAATAGAGGTTAGGTGTGCATTGTGAGGTTGTAGAGAGAAGAGGAGAAGATGACTGACAAGGGAAAGCCCCATCTGAACATTGTCATCATTGGCCATGTAGACTCTGGGAAGTCCACCACCACTGGTCATCTCATCTACAAGTGTGGCGGGTTTGATCCCAGATCTCTGGAGAAGCTGGAAGCGGCTGCTGGCCAGGTAAGGAAGAATCTGGGTTATGGTTTATCTTTGTTCTGGTTTGACTACCTGAGAACTAGTGGGCAGCATAGTGGCTAAATGGTTAGCACTTCTGCCTGGCAGTACTAGGGTTGTTGGTTTGAATCCCAGCCAGGGACAGACTGACCATTTGGAAACTTGGGCTCTGCCCAAGGGCCCGGGGTCAGTAGGGGGCCCCATGAGATGCTCCTGGTACCTTTTTCATAGGATTTTTTGAGTTTGGGCTAGGACACAGGGGCCCCATGATCCCCTATTGCCCGGGGGCCCCATGAGTTGTCAGTCCGCTGCTGATCCCAGCCACGGCATCACCTGCGTAGTTTACATGTTCTCCCTGTGCCTGCATGGGTTTCCTCTGGGTACTCTGTTTTCCTCCCACACTCCAAAGACATGCTGGTAGGGCAATTTGCTCCTGTCTAAATTGGCCCTAGTATTTATGAATGAGTTGGACTACTTTTGCAGTAATCTGCGTTTTTGCGACAGGCGTTTTTGCTGTGCTTTTGAGTATTTTTTTTTTAAAGGACCGGTAACTTAAAACTGCACTAAACTCTTCTCAGAGGTGCTTTTCAGGTGTTTTCCATTGATTTAAATAGTAAGAGGTGTCTTTGGGGCTTTTTACTCCCCAAAGATGCTACAAGCGGAGGTTTTACACCACAAGCGCAACGCCTCAGTGTGAAACCAGACATAGATATACATTCACATATATAGGGAAGCGTTTTTCTCGAGCTTTTCAGGTGCTTTTTATTAATGCAAAAACTCTTCTATCTGAAAGTAGGGATCCTATGCCTCTTGAGGGTTAGTGCTATACAAGTACCTGAAATAAATAAAACTGAGATTTCTGGGACGTTCGCCTATCATGTCTGTGTTCTAAATGGGGTCTGAACTGATGTAATGCAGCAGATCTTAGACTGTCCACTGACCCTAAAGAGAACCAGTCATCATTGGCTTACGAAAGATCTTCAGTTTTAAATGTGCAGGTTTGTCTATAGAAGTGCTTATTTACCTGGTTATCATGTGAGAATACAAGGCCAGGGGCGGACTGACCATTTGGAAACTCGGGCACTGCCCAAGGGCCCGGGGTCAGTAGGGGGCCCCATGAGATGCCCCTGGTACCTTTTTCATAGGCTTGTTTGGGCAAGGACACAGGGGCCCCATGATCCCTTATTGCCCGGGGGCCCCATGAGTTTGTCAGTTTGCCCCTGTACAAGGCCCAGTGTCCTCTACTACTAGGGAGCCCGTTTATTTCTCCTGTGAGCTGTTAGCATTTTTTTTTTTCTGATCCCACAAGTTAAATTTGTGTTCTGTCCATGCACACTATTTTAGGCTATTAGCATTTTTTTAGCTTGAATGTTTAGGAGCAGAAAAAAAGTGTTTGCAGCATAGTGTGCAGGGAGTCTAAGATGCATCTCTAGGCAGAACTTTTATTAGGTTGGCTTAGTTCCCTGTTCCAATGACAAAATTCAGTTTTGGCTTTTCCACTCAATTTTCACTTCTAGTGACGATGGTCACCGGGATAACTAGAGGTTGAATAGCCAAGGTGGGAACACAGACAGCACTGACATTGAGGTTTTAAGCTTCCCCCTACCCTATGCAAAGAAGAAACTGCTTTGGATGCACATTTTCGTAACTGAGGGATGGGGGTGGCTATTGGGTAGATTCCGTTCACTTCCTGTCCTGTAGAGACGAAGTGTGGAAATATATCCACAGTGAGGTGCCCTCCTGGTCACCAGAATGGGTGTCCCCAATGAGAGATTCTAGTCTTCCTATTTGGATGACATCTAATCTATTTTTTTTTTTTTTTTTTTTGTCTGAATGATGGTCATCCTAACAAGTGGGATGGAACTCCCAGTGGGGACACACAATTTTATTGACAGATGTTCTAACCCCCTTATTAAACTGTCCAAAACTAGGGTTACAGACATGGACTCAAACTTTGTAGATTATTGTGGTTTGTATACCTGTTTGAGTAACTTCTAAAGTCTAATGGTATATGAGAATGAGTGGGGTATGCGTACTTGGTAAATATATCCCCAAATGTATTAGGAGTGAGGGTGGGGGAAGATCACTCAACATTTTTCTTGTCATGACCTCCAGAAAATCTATTGTAGATCGGCAAGAGCTCGTTCAAGTTTGCATGGATCCTGGATAAGCTGAAGGTGGAGAGGGAACGTGGAATCACCATTGACATCTCCCTTTGGAAATTCCAAACAAACAGATATACTATCACCATCATTGATGCTCCTGGACACAGGGACTTCATTAAAAATATGATCACCGGCACATCCCAGGTGTGTGACTTCCATGGTATTAATGGCAACAAGGCTTTGGGGGATTTTTGGTCCTGGGTTCAACTGTCAAAACCTCATCCACATGGCATGCTTCCACTTTAGAGCTAGCCAGACTGTATTCATTGAGGTCTAAGAATGTCTGGCTTGAAGTATCAGGCACACCTGAATCAAAGATCTTGTGTTCATGGTGTTCTCTTGTGTAGACATTCTGGAAACAAACCTCTATTGAGGTTCTTGCTTGGCGGTAGTTCATAGCAGACTGTGGCAGAATTACTGCTGATGCTTGAGAATCTCATCCAAAGGCCAAAAAAATGCCTCTGGATCACAAAACTAATCAAAGTAGGACTGTACAGCTGCAGATGAGTCTTCTATTACAAGCACTAAAGTGTAATTATAGCCAAATATTTGTGAAATATTTTCTTCACTTCTGTAAACTTGTAATTCCATAATGGACGTACTAATCTCTCCCCTCCTATCCAAAAGTTGAAAGTTCGTATAGATACTCTAGGGTCCAGTCACATTTGTGCAGAGAGTGGCACCCCATGGCACTTAAGTAGCGTGCATGATTCACTACATACATTGCTGCATTTCCTTTCCATTGCAAAAAAGGTCATTGGTTTTTCTTTGTTGTGGTGTGTTGGCAGCCCTTTTGTTCTAAATGAAGCACCTTGACGCAATTGCTCAAGAACTAATGTGGCTTCCTCATCCGTTTTTAGATATTAAAGGTCTTCTTGGTTTCAGGCTGACGTGGCTGTGTTGGTGGTGTCTGCTGCCACAGGTGAGTTTGAAGCTGGAGTTTCCAGGAATGGGCAAACCAGAGAACATGCTTTGTTGGCCTACACCATGGGTGTTAAACAGCTAATTGTCTGCGTGAACAAGATGGACATGACCGACCCACCATACAGCCAAAAGAGGTTTGATGAAGTGGTCAAGAATGTGACAGTCTACCTCAAGAAGATTGGCTACAACACCACCACCATTCCATTTATCCCTGTGTCTGGGTGGACTGGAGAGAACATATCTTCTCCCAGTCAGAAGGTAATATGTGAATCTGAAGTGTGATTGCATCTAGGGGAGAGGAAAAAAAGCAATGTGTAGGCTTAAACGATGGGGTGCTCATGAATGTTCTTGGTAAACAATGACTTGTTACCACTTGGACAGTCTTGTTTGTGTAGAAAACATCTACCATGTAGCACACTCCTGTAAATGATAGCTGAGCTATTCACCATTATATCATAATATCATTGGTGTCATGTAGCCGTATTCAACTTATCTCTTCTCTTTCAGATGGGTTGGTTTAAAGGCTGGAAGGTAAAACGAAAAGAGAGCTTTTCAAAAGGCCAATCTCTGCTTGAGGTCCTTGACTGCCTTGTTCCTCCAGTGCGTCCAGCCAACAAGCCACTTCGCTTACCCCTACAGGATGTTTATAAAATAGGAGGTGAGATGTCACAAACATATTTGAGCTCAACTTGAGCACTTTCAGATGCATCTCTGGATACCATGGATATGCATAGAGAAGGGTCCCAAACATGGCACACCTAGCAAAGCCATTTTTTTAAAACAAAAAAAGTGAAAGCGGCTTCATGCTCAGACATGGGACATGGCTTTGGATGAAGCGGGCTAAAACTGGCCATACATTATACGATTTCTTTCTACAATTTTTTTTCCCTTTTTTTAATATTTACCAAAACCTTATGAGGTCAAATCTAAACACTCTAAATTTGTATGCAATCAGGCAGACCCTTGCACTACGAAGTTGAAGACAGATATAAAGAAAATTGTAGAATGTACGGTCAGTCTATTGGCTTTGCTAGGTGTGTGGTGTTTGGGACCTTTCTCAATTCATATCTACAGTATGTGAGGAGTTGGACAGACTCCAGCCTCTATTTCAGAAATCACTGGATGGATTTACAGGCGCTTGAGCAGAGATCAGTTTTGAGATCTCTGGATACCACTTCATACTCTGTATCCATGATTTCAGGCTTTCCACTACTATAGAAAACTCTTTACATACATTTTACATCCCAACACTGGTTCATGTGACTTTGGTGCAGATATTTTAACAAAAGTGCTTTGCTGCTGACTGAATTATTGTGATTAGAGTCTCCAAAACCTTTTGTTGCCTAAACAGTCTGGCACAGGAGCAGCTCATTGCTCATTAATTGCATCTACCACACTCCTTAACCATTGCCTTAGATTTGGGGATCAGTCACTAGGTAGATGCACTATATTGCCAAAAGTATTGGGACGCCTTCCTTTACACGCATGCAAACTTTAATGGCATCTCAGTCTTAGTCCGTAAAGTCAAATTTTGAGTTGGCCCCGCCCTTTGCAGCTATAACAGCTTCAACTCTTCTGGGAAGGCTGTCCACAAAGTTTAGGAGTGTCTATGGGAATGTTTGACCATTCTTCCAGAAGGGCATTTGTGAGGTCAGGCACCAATGTCAGATGCGAAGGCCTGGCTCACAGTCTCCTCTAATTCATCCCATAGTGTTCAGGTCAGGACTCTGTGCAGGCCAGTCAAATTCCTTCACTCCAAGCTTGCTTCTCCATGTCTTTATGGACCTTGCTTTGTACACTGGTGTGCAGCCATGTTGGAACAGGAAGGAACCATCCCCAAACTCTTCCCACAAAGTTGGTAGCATTAAATTGTCCAAAATGTCTTTGGTATTCAGATGCCTTAAGGGTTCTCTTCACTGAAACTTGGGGGGCCAAGTCCAACCCCTGAAAAACAACCCCACACCAACTTTACACTTTGCACAATGCAGTCAGGCAAGTACCGTTCTCCTGGCAACCGCCAAACCCAGACATGTTCATGGGATTACCAGACAGAGAAGCATTATCCATCACTCCAGAGAACACGTCTCCATCTTGTGTGGCCAAATGATTGTGAATGCCAGACATCACACATACCATATAGCCAAAGGCTTGTTAAAGCCTCTACAAATTGAGTAGGGTTTCCAGTGAAGGGTACCTCTCACTATGCAACCTGTGTTCAGACTATTGCATTGTAACAGTCCGGGGAAGGCCATCTTCTGTTTCATGTCTGTGTGCAAATTGTCTCCATAAAGACAACGTGAGTTTAGTGAATTGGTGGCCTGCAATGAGCCCTGACCTCAACCTTGCTAACACTTGAATAATTGCCAGCCAGGACTCCTCACCAAACATCAGTGTCTAACCACAAATGCTCTTTTGGCTGAATGGGTGCAATTCCTGGAAAGCCTTCCAGGAGTTTGGAGGCCACTAAAGTTGCATGGGGGCAACTATACTGATCCCCATGGTCTTGATATGGGACATCCAAGCAGGTCAATGATGTGATGCCCAGGTGTCTACAAACTTTGGCCCATATAGTGCACTGAATACTTGAGTCATTCTCCAATTTACAAAGTTTTAGTACCAATTCTTTCACTGCATGGTGAATGAGTACACTCAAGTTGGATGTTGGTCCCCCTATAACATATAACTAAAATCAGCAATATAAATTTTAGCTGTGTAAATACAATTTCCCCTCCCCAATGCTTCCTTTTGTAAACTGCATGTAGATCACACTTGTACAACTGTCTCCTCCCCAGGCATTGGTACTGTTCCTGTGGGTAAAATAGAGACTGGGATCCTGAAGCCAGGGATGACCATCTCATTTGCACCCTCAAACTTCACTGCAGAAGTGAAATCTATAGAGATGCACCATCAGCCTCTGGAGACGGCTTTTCCCGGGTACAACATTGGATTTAATGTGAAGAATGTTGCTGTGAAGAGTCTGAAACGTGGAAATGTTGCTGGGAACTCGAAGAGTGACCCACCAACTGAGGCCACCAGCTTCATAGCACAGGTATGCTGCAGTGTCAAGTTCCTACAAATGTATCCCAAACACCAAGTATTAACCAGTGTGAGGTACCCATCAACCGTTTGTACAATGTCCAGACAAAAGGCAAAGGGGGCTACATGGATTTTCAATCCCTCAGGCTGTCCAGACGATGGCAAATGCCAAATGGAGAGACTTCCTCACAAAGAAAGTAGCGCTTAAGTGGCACTGTGACCATGCTAAGGACATTAAAATATAACTTAAAACAAGCCTTTACTGATCACTGTAGCTACTGTGGAGTAGTTGGTATGCAACATCAAATTTTAGTTTTGGACAGGAAAGAGGTGTTGGAGCATTGCAAGGTTTAAAGGTTTGTACTGTGGTTGGTGTCCTGGGGAGTTTCACCCTCTGCCCTGGTACTCTTGAGAAAGGAGAGTAGGAAATGTAAAATTTTAGTGATGGCAGAAGATGTTCTATCAACTAATGGGCACAAATGTTCTGGAGACAATGAAGGTGGGAAGTCACCTTTGGGAAGACTTCTCATTTTTGAGGCCTAAGACAGGAAGTGAACGAAACTTACCAAGTGAGAAACCACAATCTGTTAAGCCCCTCCCCTCTCCCATGTACATATCCTCAGAGGGTTCCCTTGCTTCAGCAGCCTGCATTGGCATGAATGGTGACAGTACTCCTTGGTTATTGGCTGTTCTGGGCTGAGAATTGTCTCCAAGACAATGCACTGTCACAGGGCTGAAGGTCACGTGCTCCTGCACATTTTGAAGCACTGAGTATTGTGTTCTTACAAAGGAAGGAGTGGCGAGGGATCACTGGTAAGGCCTCATGCACAATGCTGCATAAATGGGAGTTCAAGAGCTTTTGGTGTTTTTGCCAAAGCCCCTGAACTCTAGTCTGTACATGGACACAAAGGCTTTTATCTGAGTTGAACAGCAGCAGAGTTTAGGCACAGTTAAACATCCCTCTTCTGAATGCAAAAGAATCTCGTTCAGGAGAGGAACGTTTTGGCCCAAAAAACTGACTGTGTAAATGTGCCTAAGCGCTTGGGTGTTCATTTCAATGGCAAGTACTCTGGTCAATGTAATGACTAAATGTCCAAGTGCTAAATGTTGTACTGCGTTTACATGCACTTGACGTGTTCAGTATTGGCAGCAGAAAAATGTTCCAGTGTACATGGAGCTTAAAAATGTATAAAGGGTTGGGGAGGCCTTTCCGGAGACTAGGTAACATTCTTAAAGGGGTAAGTGCACTTTTTTTTTTTTTTTTTGTAGGTTAAAGTGCATGTTTTGATGCAGGAGCCTGTAAACTATTGCACCAGCAATCGGCAGATCACTGGTGCCATGCAGGACTCCTGCAGACCTGTCAGTATATCTGCTTGCCTGTATGTATGGCCAAGCAGATATACTGGCAGGAAGAATCCATAAACTACCACGGTGCTCATTGATAACTGAGAATTAAGTTCATGGGAGTACAAACAGACAGCCACTAAGGCTGTCAGGACTTGTAGTTTTTTTTTTTTTATTCAGAGGACTGAGTGATGTGGCGGGAGCCCTGCACAGCTGCGTGTGACAGCTGGGGGGGAACTTGGGAAGTGGAGACCAGTCTTGGTTACATGTTACACCCTGAATATGCATTTAACATGTACAACTTGGTGCGTGTACAGCCCAAATGTTCAGATATTGGATAATTTTAAAGGTTTAGAACTCAAGTGTTTGTCATAGCTTGGTAGATTCATCCTTTGTCCTGGGGACTGTCATTACACATGCAGGGGTGGGCCAGATGGGTGGGTGCAGTGGTATTTGTGAGGGGTGGCACACCACATAGACAGTTCCTATCTACAAGCTGACAGGAGTAGTGACGGCAGCTTCATTACTCCTGTCAGCTTAGTGCTGGAGGAAACTAACCAGACCTGGTGAGGAGAGCTGGGAGGAGGGGCTGGCTGTAATTTCTCATTGGGACTGATGGATCCCCACTGTGCAGTGTTTTTGAGCCCCCCCAAAGCAGAGCATGTGGGTAAGAAAACAGTGGAAATCTGGCAACCAGTGGCATCTTGTGTGCCCCCCTATAACTCCCTAGAGTGCTTGAATTTTATTGGGGGGGAGGTTGGTGCAGTTTGGTATCTTCACCCTGAGCCCTCTGTCACAGCACTGCAGTGATGGGACAAGTAATGGTCCACATAGCAGGTTCAGGATCTCTAAATGGGGACACCTGTTCCTCCCACTTCTATCTCTGGGACAGGAAGTGAAGGGAAATCTTGACAATGAGACAGATCGCAAAATGGTTTTAACCTTTACAATACATACTCAAATCCTCCTTCCTGTCTTGGTCCTCCAAATTGAATTACTTTACAGTGCATTGAGCTTGTCCTAAACTTGTCTTGTAGGTGATCATTCTCAACCATCCTGGTCTTATTAAAGCTGGATACTCCCCAGTCATAGACTGCCACACAGCCCACACAACCTGCCAGTTCTCAGAGTTGCAGGAGAAGATTGACCGCAGATCAGGCAAAAAACTGGAAGATAACCCAGCAGTGCTGAAATCAGGAGATGCTGCCATTGTGAAGCTGAAGCCCATCAAACCATTCTGTGTGGAGAGATTTTATGACTATCCTCCCCTAGGTGAGTACCCAGCTCTGTACTATCCCTACTTCTGGTGTAGGTAGAGGACCTAACCGCAAGTGGAGTGTCTGGTGCAAAACTGAAACTGCTGAATACGCTACAAAGAATCTGATATTATGCAGGATTGTTCTTGACCTTCTGGTGCAGGTGAAAAACAAACACCTACAAAGAGGAGTTGTGAAAAAAAAATTTCACAGAAAGTTACATGGACAGAATGTGATACTCAGAATTCCCAAAAATTATGCTTTATTACACAATTATAAGTAATAGGGTAAATACCCTGGTTCACCATCACCTCAGTATGAGAATTTCTCATACTGAGGTGATGGTGAACCAGGGTATTTACCCTATTGCCTATAATTGTGTAAAAGCATAATTTTTGGGAATTCTGCGTATCACATTCTGTCCATGATGTAACCACTTTCTGTGAAATTTCTTTTTCACAACCCCTCTTTGTATGCATGTCTTGGTTACTGGGGAGAAACCATATACTGGGTGATACAGCATTTTTATGAACCTCTACCCTCTTATTCTTTGAAGAACAAACGCCTAGCCTGTTGATTGAATATTCCCAGAAATGCTCCTACAGTTGCAGTCTTGTACAGCTGTTCAATCTTTTGGGGGCCGTTTATAAAGGCAAATTCGAAACTGAGTGACACTTTACAGTAAATGTTGAGTTGGGTTTTTAACCACTTATGACAATTTAGAAGTTTTTCATTGTAAAATCAGCATTTTTGCTAGAAAATTACTTGGAACCCCAAACATTTTCTGAAAGCAGAGGTCCTGGAGAATGGTGGCTTTGGAATTTGTCACACCATATTTGCACAGCCCATTAAAATGCAAACTTTCAGGAGAAATTACAAATGAATTCTAGTGTACACAAACACAATAGAATACCCAGCTTTTGTAAAATATAAGATGCCAAGTAAATACTAAATGTCAAGATTTTAACTGCACATGCCTGTGAAATGATCACAAGCTACAGTAACAAATGGTCTATAGGTGACGCTTTTACAAGTTAGTTTAGAGTTTGAATTGGAGTCCTAAAATTACTGCTGAGACCTTTGTGGAGATGCCACATGTGGTGCAATCAGTTTATGTATGCTCGCTAGACTTATTGGACCCCTGATGCCCCCCCACAAATGAGCACATGTCATGATCACTTGGCTGAGTCCCAGCCAGGGAATGGTGGCTCTCAAACCGGAAGTGTCCTTGTCAGAGGACAGGCCTACCTAGAGTTTAGGTTTTAAGGAATATGGAAACTGCCTCTAGTGCAGTGAAACCACTCAACCATGGCTTTCTGGCTCCTGTGAATAGGTGCAGTTCTCTGCTGAGTCGCTCCTTTTTGGGGGTTATTTACGCAAGCTGGAAAGTGAAAAACCTGGTGCAACCTTGCAAACAAATCGGCTTTTAGGTAAGGTTGCCAAGCTTTAATGGAACAAGCTGAAGTTAGAATCTGATGCAGCTGTACATGGTAGCCAGTTTGCTTCTAAGTGCACCGGTTTTGGTAAACCTCCCCCTTGTCCTCTACCCACCTTCAGTACTGCTCCTTGTAAAGAATACAGAACCAGGTATTTTGTGGTGCTAATTTTTATGGAATTAATAAAAACAATAAAATGGATCCTACAACTGCATCTCTCCCTCCAATTGACTTCACCCCCTTCCCCCTACAACCATGGATCCCCCAACAGCCAGCAACAGACCCTCCATCATGGCCAACTACCACTTGCATTCAGTGCTAGAACTGCTTTCCTGCAAAAAAGCCACGCAGGTAAGACTGTCTGTTCTTTGCACCCCAAGGCTCCCATTGCCCTTTTTCAATAAGAAAAATACACTGCCCAACTATCTTTTCAACTATGGGCAGTTGGAACATGGTGAGGGTGGAGAAGCAGTGTTAGTCTAGTAATGGAGGACTTTACTATTGGATGGAACTAAATTTTGTATATAGGCTAGTTGGAGCTGAGACTGACTAATCTTGCTAAAGTTGAGGCTTGGTTTCCCAAAATAGGGTTTTTCTTTAAATTCCTTTTGTTTGGAACTAGGAATGGGGGTTACACAAGCTCTTCTGTGATGGACTAGAGGGTCACCTGCAGCTACCAGGATCAGGAAATTTCTACTGACCATTCACACTAGAATGGTGCTTCCACCACTACCCGGGAATTGGCATTCAGATTTTCTAAAGATGGCCATGACGTGATCATATACAAAGGATTACAATGTGAGGTTTGTTGCAGTCTGTGTAGGTTTATTGTAATGGCATGCAATTTTGTTTGCAGGGAGATTTGCAGCGCGGGACTTGAAGCAAACTGTTGCTGTAGGTGTTGTGAAATCTGTGGAGAGGAAGGCGAGCAGTCTGGCCAGAAGACAGGCCCAGAAACCCATCCTGGTCAACTGAGGAATAATACTGTTCTGTGTCAAGTGGTTTGTTTGTTTTTTGTTTTCTCCCTTTTTATGTAAGGCAGCAGATAAAGCTGCTAATACAGTGACACAAATTATGTTAAGTCTTGTGTTTAATAAAATGTGCAGTAAGTGGTCTGTCTCGTGTCATGGAAAGCATTTTTCTGGTCAGGTTTTTCACTCCCAGCAACCTTGTACTTGCACAAAGCATCCTTCCAATGTAAGGGGAATTAACAGCTCTAGTAAAGGCTATTGTGCTCCTGGTATGTCTGACATTTTTAAAATTCCAGGCTATTTGGTTAGTAGTCAGGAAAATGTTCTGTCCAAGAACATGATAGGAGGTATGGAACCACCCACATCATTGTATGGTACCAAGAAGCCTTCAACAGGTTGAGCTGTGTAGCTGACAGTGTAAATTGTGAAGTTCTGGGGGTAGAGAACTGCATAAAATGTTGAGACATGGGAGTACCAAGGTCCTCACCCGTTAAGGATGGTTGTTTGTTGTAAATGGCCTCTACCAACTGTAGGGCTTGAACCACACTTGTTTAGCAAAGTAGAAATGTCAGGCCATCCAATTGACTGAATTGTCTGAAGAATGGTTGCACAGAACTAAAATTGGCAGATTAAAGTCTCTATACATATATTGTGACATTCTAGGTGCATAATGGTGTTTTTAAAGTGGACTCGAGACAATTTGAAAGTCTCCCTTGCAATGGGGCTGTGCCTGCACTGTGGGGGTTACCTGCTCATTTGCACCTGGTGGGCATTAAAAAGTTGATTTACTTACCCAATCTGCCATGCTGGTAGACCAATCCCTGTCTTTGGGTCCTGATGTTGACTGGTGCAGGATCCATAGTTCTGCATTGGATGATGCCAAGGGCCAGTCCACTGCAGTAGCATAGAGGTGCTGTCTGCTGGGGAGTAGAGGATTGAGTAAGAAAAGCACTTGTACTCTCCCCCCTAAAATGAGCTGCATCTACACTGCAAGGGAGAATTTTCAGTTTCCTGGAGTTGGCAGAGAATCTTCCAATAATGCAAGTGTACAATCATATGCACATGTTCCTGCATTAAAAATGGCTGTGTGTATAAGTGGGTGCTGCAGCGACTATCGGCTGGAACAGAACAAAATCGGCAAGGGAGAAGTCACCAGCACATCGAGGATCACCAATATGGGTCCAAAGATTTTAATGAAGGATCACAGTTACAGCAAGGCAATGTTTCGTTGTCTCGCAGGACCCCTTCATCAGACATTAAGTCACATGCCTGGTGAAGGGGTCCTGCGAGAGTCAAACATTGCCTTGCTGTAACTGTGATCCTTCACTAAAATCTTTGGACCCATATTGGTGATCCTCGATGTGCTGGTGACGTTTTTCCTTGCAAATCTTCCAATAAGACACTGTTGTCAGATGTTAATTGGGGATCTAATCCTTCCTGCATCCAAAACCTTTTTAGGCTCAATTTACACCAATGTTTTAGAGAAACACTACAGTCCATTTAACATGGTTTCCTCTGGAACACATTCACATTTTGAGCTGCATTTTTGGAAAGGGTCAGACTTTTTTAAAAGCAAAAAGTGTTTTGCTAAAATAGTTAAATGAAGCTGCTGAAATGTTTTTGCGTTTTCTATTCTGCCCAGCAACAAAGCAGAAGAAAATGCAGTAAAAACACAAACTAACTGCCTTCTGTCAGTTTTGCAGTGCTTTTTTGCAAACGGCATAGTTGTGAACTGAGCCTTTTAAATGTACTAATTTGCCTAAATTTGGGTAGATATACTGCCCCCCTCCACTATTTATTTCAGGTACTTATATAGCGCCGTCAATTTACGCAGCACTTTACACATATATAGTACATTCACATCAGTCCCTAACCCTCAAGGGGTGTACAATCTCTAAGGTCCCTAACTTGCATTCATACACATATTGGGGCCAATTTAGACAGGATCCAATTAACCTACCAGCATGTCTTTGGCGTGTGGGAGGAAACTGGAGTACCCAAAGGAAACCCACGCAGGCACAGGGAGAACATGCAAACTCCAGGCAGGTGATGCTGTGGTTGAGATTTGAACCAAGGACCCTAATACTGCCAGGCAGAAGTGCTAACCATTTATCCACTGTGCTGCCCACTAGAAGTGGATGTTATTAGGACATATACCAGCAGACAAGGAGGAGTCTGATGAACCTAGCTCAGATGTAACGCATATTTGTAATGAGCCTCAAGCTTTGGTAACGTATAGGTGCAGATGCTGTGTGGCAACATAATCCATACATTTTCCCCAGATAATGTATAGAATGGAGACCATGTAATCCAAACTTCATGTTGGGGAAGATTGCTAAATGTGTTGCAGCTGTGTATAGTAACTAATCAGGTTTTATTGTCAAAGCGTAATTGAACAAGATGAAGTTAGAAGCTGATCGGTTACTGTGCACGGCTGCACCTGATTCTTTGTGCAGGGGATGACAGATTTCCATATAAATGGATCTTGTGCTGAACTAAGCACATCAACATCAGCATTTCTGAACAGTCTCCTGGTCACATCAAACCAGACATTGAAATAATGCAACTTCAGTAAGTCACAGGATTTCAAAGTTGAATGGCATGCCAATTTCAGGTGAGATTTGCAAGACCTCTGACACAAATGTCTATGCTAATTGCACCAAAAGTAGTTCATGAATTATAGAAATTGGTGCGGCTCTGACCAAGTCAGAACTGCACCAATCTGACTGCTCTAATTGCTGACAATAGGGTGTGACTTGGCATGTGATTTCAAGTCGCATGCCAATTTGCATCCAGCGTGACCTGGGGTGTAAGGCCTCATGCATACTGGATATTTTTACAGCTGCTGCTTCTGGTGTTTTTGTTTTCCCCTTACAGCCAGTAAACTTGCCACCATGTTCTCCTGTGTCCATGCACACATAGGCTGTAAAGTGTTTTCTGGTTGTAAAACTTAGTATCTTCCATTTTGCTTGAGGTGATTGTAGCCGTATTGGTGCATTTGCGACAAACAATTGTACTGTCTGTGATACTTTTTTTTTTTTATTTGCACTAACCTATATTATGACCCAAAAATGTCATACAAAATTGTTAGTGCAAATAAAAGTATCACGGACAGTACTCAATTGTTTCTGGCTGTAAAAAAAAAAACCTCAGAAGTAGTTGGTTTCAAGATTTTTTTTTTTTTTAAGCTATAAAAATGCTCAACTTTGATTAAAAGCTGAAAAATGCAAATATCTGTTATTTGAGCCTGAATATGTTGGAGTATAACTTGCAATAAAAAAAATTCTCATGTTTTTGCATTAGCTTTTTCCAGCAGCATTCTACAGCCAACACTGCTGGCATTTTTAGAACATCCAGTGTGCATGAAGCCCAAGATGTACAAACTTGAAAGTTCTTGTGGGTTGCGAGTGTTCCCAGGAATCTGTGAGGAGAAGCCTCTCCAGAAGCCAGAGCTGTGGTATTAAGTGTTTATTTGAGGTGGGAGTAGTTTGTAGGGCAGAACTTGGATTTTCATGCGAAGGATTAAATGCAGTGGTGTACATGCTGCCACCATTCAATTCTATGGCTTCTGGTTAGTGTGCAAAACTAGTCACGCACAGCCTTGTAGTGGGAGATCTCTGGTATTTAACGAAGTTGAACCTGGATGTGTAGGTATACAGTGCCTGGGGCCCAAATTAAGTTTTTGGGTTTTCTTTTGGATGGCCTGTACTGGGGGAAAAAAGACTTACAAGGTGTGTAGATCTATTTCAAACACAATGTGAGGTATCAGCATGTTGTATATGACATACTTGGCTGAAAATCGCTGACGTAGATTCTGATGCTCCAGTCATCTCAACTTACCTCTGGGTTCCATGCTGTGTGGCCAGCCTGCTGCCTTCTGCACACACAAGGGGGCATCTATTGAATTGTTTTGCAGTTTCTAAATAATGCAGAACGTTTCTGATTGAATCAGGTGGGGCACATGATATTGCCCCCCCCACCCAATCAGAACATGCAAAGTATTCTCTGAATGGGAGATGACCACCTGTGTACACAATGCAGGAGAGCAGCTGCCCCTGCCCAAAGCCTAGAAGCTAGGGGAGAGGGCCAATTGAATCATGCTTTGCTGGTTTTTTTTGCCTTCCTCTGGATCAACTGTGGGTGTAGGATTATAACTTTTTTTTTTTTACATGTTTGAACTGGATGGACTTTTTTTTTTTTAAGACAGGACTACCCTAGTGTTAAAAAAATAAAAATTTGGGGGCAGTTAAATATAAACAGTTGCATATTGATATTTTGTATTTTTCAATTATTTTTATTCCTATTACAACCACATAGTTTTAGGCCTTCTTGAACATGTTGTGTAGGCTTACCATCGCTACCATGTAATAAAAAGGCAGCTGCCTATAGAATTTACACATCTAAGTGACTCCTCCCTCATCTCAACTTTTCAAAAGGCTCCATACAAAGTTTAAATTGGAGAAAAAAAGTGAAATAAAAAAAAAATCTCCTGTGAGCTCTTTTAAATAACCCAAAATACTCTGTATATCCTGTAGGGGAAAAACAAAACTGATCCAAAACCATTTTTAAAGTGACTGAGCTATCCTGCCCAGCTAAGTCAGCCCAAGAATATTTAGCAACTGACAAACATCTGGGTGTTTTATATGTCAACCTCCAACTGCTCACTGTGGTTCCACATTGGGTGTCATTACTGAGTGCATAATGGGGATACTGAAGATCATTTGGACTGTGTTCCTCTGCTGGAGGGACAGATAAGCATTCACATTTTCTTGGCTTTTTTTTTTTTTTTGTGTGTGTGCAAAATTTACTTAAAAGATAACCTTTTGACAAAAAAAAATTTTGCAGGTCAAAAAATATGCATTTATTTTTTGTTGCAGGAGCCTGTAAAGCATTGCATTAATGATCAGCATAGCTGTGGTACCATGCAGGTCCCTGTCAGCATATCTGCTTGCCCGTACATCCCATACAAGCAGGCCGAAACATTGATAGGAGAAATCGATGAACTACAAGCCGACAGCCGCAAAGGCTGTCAGGACTTGTAGTTTTTTCATTCAAGGAGGACTTTTTTTTTTTCTTAAATTCTGAAAGCTAGCAGGAGGGTGCAAAATTTGGTTCAGCTCTGCATAGAAACCAATCAGCTTCCAGGTTTTATTGAACAAGCTGACATTAGAAGCTGATTGGCTACCTTGCACAACTGCACCAGTTTTAGTAAATGTCCATCATTGTGTATAACGACTGTACCTTTGACAGAAAAGAAGTCTCTGCAGGCTGGATGGCTCCCTCAGTGACAGTGTGCTGTTTGCGGACCGCTGATGATGGCTGCTGGTCTGCCACTGATCCCCCAGGATACAGCCCGCCCTCTACACTTATTTGCTGAAGAAGGCAGGCAGTGATGAAGTAGCTGTGATGTCACTCTGCCTAGAGACTGAGGCTGTGGGCTGGAACTCTCACTTTATTATTGGCAACTGAGGAGCCTGCTTCTTGTGTTAATCTGCCTGTGTGCCAAATTAAAAAAAAAATCTGCATTATTTTTGATAAAGTGATGGGGGCCTGGGCCCCTACAGGAGGACAATTGGTATTCCTTTACCAGCAGCCCTGCTGCTGGCTATTTATTTGTTTTTTAGGTACTTATATAGCGCCGTCAATTTACGCAGCGCTTTACATATATATTGTACATTCACATCAGTCCCTAACCCTCAAGGGGAGTACAATCTAAGGTCCCTAACTTACATTCATACACATATTGGGGCCAATTTGGACAGGAATCAATTAACCTAACAGCATGTCTTTGGAGTGAGGGAGGAAACCGGAGTACCCAGAGGAAACCCACGCAGGCACAGGGAGAACATGCAAACTCCAGGCAGATGGTGTCGTGGTTGGAATTCAAACCAATGACCCTACTACTGCCAGGCTGAAGTGCTAACCATTTAGCCACTGTGCTGCCCAATCTTTTGTTCAGACTGAGAGTGGTCTTTGTGTTGGAAGCACACAGCGAATGCGCTTTTAGCACATAAACATCAGATGCACAGCGATACATACAGCATGTGGGGAGTGTTAGCATTAAAGCCCACCCTTTTGCTGCCAGGCACATGTGTTAGACTTTTGGGGTATACACCAAAGTTTTGGTCCATCAAGATCAAAATATGACAACTTTAAGGCCTGTGGCGATGCGCTTTTTAACCCCTTCACGCCTAAGGGTAAAACAAATCGAAATGCCTAAGCACAATTTTGCAACATTGACATGTGTTAGTAAAACCGTACATATCATCACAACTACTTTGTACATCCAGGTGGATTATACCGTGTTTTTTTCAGGACAGACTGGGCTTTCATTTGGTGGTAAATGGTAATGGATAGCTCCTAATTTATTTTTTATCATCAAAGGAAAAGTGGCCCAAAATAGTAAAAAAAAATTATCATTTTTTTTTTTAATTTAGCTGTGTTTATTGTTACTACCATAACCTACCACCAAAGAACACCCCAAAATACATTTTCCAGCTCTTGACGATCGCAGCGATAACATATATGTGTATGTTGTTTGTACCTGTAGTACAGCCCAGAAGTAATAGTGCGCATTTTGTCTTTTTTTTTTTTTTGTACCTAAAACACACTGACACCAATTTTTTTTTTTTAAATCCTGACCTTGACCTTTGACCCTGACCCAAACACACTGGCACTGAACTAGATCAAACCTTGATCTATTTTTTTTTTTTCTGTTTTAATATTTATTTATCCTTTTTTTTTACAAACATTTTTTTTCCCTCAGGAGTCAGGAGTTGGAGAGCTACAATGTATCTCTCTCCTCCATTCATAGAGAGAAAAAAAAACAAGGGGGCCGGGCTGTACAGTGACTGATCACTGTGATAGCCAATCAGAGGCTATCACAGCGATCATGTGACCCTGAATCAGGAGTTATAACGGGACCCAGAGCTCTCAGTGACACCGCGGTCTTTGTGCTGGGAGCGCGCAGTGCGGTGCGCTCCCAGCAGAAAGATAGGTACGCAAATATGCGGCCCCACAGAAAAATGCCCAGTTCTGTGAGGCCGCATATTTGTGTTACATCAGTGTCAAGGGGTTAAAAAAAAGCTTCATCCTTTTTATGTGCAATTGATAGCCCCTGCGTGGACGTGTTTTGTTGCTCCTGTCTTAAACTGTTTAAAAATTAATAAAAACATTGAAATACAAAAAATAATTTCATCCGATTGAGACACTTCTGAGATCATTCAAAATGCATGGACAGGTACATGTGACCTGCAGATGACTGCCTTCTGATCTGCTTTAAGGCTGATCTCCAGATTTACTTTCACTTTAAACTAGTTCATTTGGCCAAGCTGGCCCAACCTACGGTAATAGGTATGCCCGCTGTATAAACTGTCTCAGCTACATACAGCATACAACACTTTGTTCCAGCTGAGACGCAAACATCCTGTTCCACATACAGAAACATGGAAGTGAGCGCTGCTCAGCCATTCATAGGCAGGTCTGTATTCTCTAAATGAGTACAAAGCTTCCTCTGACTGGCTGAGGTGGAGAGGCAAGCGGATGACATCACAATCATTCTGAGAATACAAAGCTGCCTACGATTGGCTGAGTGCCACTCAGCCCAACCCAGTTTTGTTCCAGGTGTGAGAGAGGAAGTTCACATCCCACAGCTGAAACAAAATGCTATATACTGACATATAGCTGAGGTTACATCCAGTTATACAGCGCACCCAGCAGGCAGCTGTTAGTGTAGGCAATATTTTGATTGGTCCAGCTTGGCCTAGTTAAAGTGAAAATAAAGATGGAGATCAGCTTTAAGTGGGTTTTGCACTCCCATAGACTTTTATTGGAATGCATAATGGCTGTTGACAGAGGCTCTTCGAATGGCTGAGCAACAAAAGGATCCCTGTAGATTCAGTGAAAATGTTAACAACGGTCAAAAATAAATGAAGCACTTGTGTAATTATAGTCTATTTTAGCCTAGGGAAGTTTCATTTATGATAAATAAAAATAATTAAAACCAGGTTTTGTTTGCGGTCACTTTATACATTTTATTTATAACACGGAATGAATAATAAAAATAAACTAGTAACCTAAAAATAGTAAATACTGTACCATGGTTTTTAAACTCTTCGCAAGGGAGACTTGACATCCAGCACGTCACTGCGCTCTTACATACTCTACGTCTAATATTTGTGTTAATAAATAAGTCTAAATTGGTCACTCCTGGATGATTTACACGGTTCTGAAAACATTCTTCAAAGCCCTAGCTTAAAAAAAGTACTAAAAAATATAAATAAAGGTTTTTACATGCAGAAATGATGTGCCTTAAATACTAATTTGCAAAATGCAAATCAAATACAAAAGTCCAAAGAAATGAGAGAAAAACGTAAGAGAAACATAGCTGCCGATGTAATGCCATATACTGTTACACTAAAAATAATATAAAAAAAAAATCATACATTTGATGTGCACATTTAAAAAAAAAAATCCTAACTGACCAGTTACAAAAGACAATGATTAGTAACTGGAGTGATTCACCAATATATCT